>NW_025767028.1:0-58317 GCF_003918875.1 Haliotis rubra | reverse complement strand
CACCCATCTCTAAAAGAAAACTCTGGTATCTACTATTCCTCTGTGAAGTCAATGTACTCCCTGAACATAAGCTTTCATTCTGTGCACAAACCCTCCCAACCCATGTCAGATGATACTCCTGGTCTGAGAAACACCGCCAACCATGAGCCTATTGGAAGCCTTCAGAGGTGGATGTTGACTGTCTGGCTGGCCAGATGAGGTCGACGCCGGTCCATCTGATCTCTCCTCCGTATTCATCCTTCAAGTCGCCAGTGAGGACCTGAGAATAGTAACACGCTCATTAACAACATTTATCTTCTAACAACGCCGCAATATCACCTTCATTTACCGTCAGTGTTTGAAGTGACCCTTATGAATAAGGTGACCTCTATAAAAATTCAAAATCAATGCTGGATTTATATACCTGTCTATAATGTGACCTTTCAAAGAATCACATCATCAGAGCTGCATACCATCTCTAATTTGGTAATAAAACCCGTTTCTTGTATCTCCTTGTTTTTTAAACCATTCTTGCCACTCAACATAGTGCAACACCTCAAACATATGTTCTACTGCATTACATAGTCCTCTTTTCCTGCATAAATGTTTGTAAAATGTTTTCTGGAAACATCTAAAAAGTTTGGGCAAGGGGAGACAACACTTTATGCCACTGTGTACTCACACAGATCTTGAGGGCAAAGGAGACAAATACCTGCATGACAAATAACGTACTCACACAGATCCAAGTATTGGGCAACGGAGACACATGGGATAACGCGGTTGCATTACCAGATCCTTCAAGTACTCGGAAAGGGAGACAACACTGTATGACAATGTGTACTCACACAGATCTTGAGGGCAAAGGGAGACAACACTGCATGACAACAACGTGTACTCACACAGATCCAAGTATTGGGCAAGGGGAGACAACACTGTATGCCACTGTGTACTCACACAGATCTTGAGGGCAAAGGGAGACAACACTGCATGACAACATCGTGTACTCACACAGATCGAAGTACTAAGCAAGGGGAGACAACACTGTATGACAACATGTACTCACACAGATCCAAGTACTGGGTAAGGGGAGACAACAATGTATGACAACAACGGCTACTTACACAGATCTAAGTACTGGGTAAGGGGAGACAACACTGTATGACAACAACGTGTACTCACACAGATCCAAGTACTGAGCAAGGGGAGACAACACTGTATGACAAACTCGGTAAGGGGAGATAAAATGTAATTTCACACAGATCCAAGTACTGTAAGGGGAGACAACAATGTATGACAACAACGTGGTACTCACACAGATCCAAGTACTGAGCAAGGGAGACAACACTGTATGACAATGTGTACCACACAGATCCAAGTACTGGGCAAGGGAGACAACAACGTAAGACAACGTGCACAATAGTATGGCACACAGATCCAAGTATCCAAGGGCAAGGGAGACAACACTGTATGACAATGTGTACTCTCACACAGATCAAAGTACTGACAACGCAGGGGGCAAGGTATGACAACACTGTATGACAATGTGTACTCACACACACAGATCCAAGTACTCCAAGCAAGGGGAGACAACACTGTATGACAACGTAATCAGCCGACAGATCCAAGTATTCACACAGATCAAAGTAATTGTATCAGCAAAGGGAGACAACACTGTCCAAGCTGACAATGTGTACTCACACAGATCCAAGTACTGGGCAATTGGGGGAGACAACACTGTATGACAACGCAGTACGTTACACAGATCCAAGTACTGGGCAAGGGAGACAACACTGTATGACAAATGTGTACTCACACAGATCCAAGCACAAGCAGGGAGACAACACTGTATGACAACAACATGTATGCACACAGATCCAAGTACTGGGCAAGGGAGACAACACTGTATGACAACGTGGTACTCACACAGATCCAAGTACTGGGTAAGGGGAGACAACACTGTATGACAATGTACTCACACAGATCCAAGTACTGGGCAAGGGGAGACAACACTGTATGACAACGGTAGATCTTCACACAGATCCAAGTACTGGGCAAAGGGAGACAACACTCTATGACAACGTACTCACACAGATCCAAGTATCTGGCAAAGGTGACGAGACAACACTGTATAGACAACGCACTGGGCAAAGGGAGTATGCAACGCATGCACACAGATCAAAGTACTGGGCAAGGAGACAACACTGTATGACAACAACGCGGTAATTTACGCGAGCACCAAGTACAGGGGCCAAGGATGACAATATTGTATGACAACGGTAATTCACACAGATCAAAGTTGAGGGTAAAGGAGACAACATTGTATGACAATAATGAGTATAGTCCGCTTTGGCCCAAAGCGGACCGGATGAATTACGCAACTAACTCAATGAAACGCTGATCATAATCAAAACATCATACCCACACTGTGAGTTTTTTTTCAGAACTTTGTCCTTAAAATGCCAAAGAAGACAAAACATCAATATCCCCCGCTAATGGCAAAATACTCTTCATGATTATGTCTACGAAGTTAAGCGATTATGTCAAATATTTAGGTGTGTATATAGAAAAAGCGGAAGGAGAGCATTGAAAGGTTTTAAAGTTCTGTCTCCAGAAAAGCAGCACTATCACCAATTTCAGGCTAGTCAAACTTGTTGCCATGGAAATGCCAAAAATATTTTTATTCAGAATTCCCCAAACTACCAAAAGGCACCAGTACACCACCAGACTAATCTATGTGCCAAGTTTGGTGAAGAAATATTGAACGGTTTTAGAGTTCTGCGTTCGAAAAGAGCACTACTACAATTTCAGTCTTAAGTCAAACTTGTTGCCATGGAAATGACTAAAATATTTTATTCAGAATTCCAAAACTACCAAAAGGCACCAGTACACCACCAGATCTTTATCTATGTGCCAAGTTTGGTGAAGAAATAGTGAATAGTTTTAGAGTTCTGTCTCGAAAAGAGCACTACCACAATTTCAGGTTGCAGTCAAACTTGTTGCCATGGAAACGCCAAAAAATATTTTATTCAGAATTCCAAACAAACTAAAAGGCACCCAGTACACCACCAGATCTATCCATGGACCAAGTTCTGGTGAAGAAATAGTGAATAGTTTTAGAGTTCTGGCTCCGAAAAAGAGCACTACCACAATTTCAGGCTAAGATCAAACTTGTTGCCATGGAAACGCCAAAAATATTTTATTCATGAATTCCAAAACTACCAAAAGGCACCAGTACACCACCACTAGATCCATGTATGTGCCAAGTTTGGCGAAAAAATATTGAATGGTTTTATAGTTCTGGGTCCTCGAAAGACAAATGTGCACGGGCGGACGGATAGACGCATCGATCGAGTCCATTTTACCTACCTTCAAGATTAGAATATTGACACAGTTCACTGTTTGTTACGAGGGAGGAGTGCAGAGAAATAAATAAATCTGTCTGTGAACGTGGCTTCTAACACCTGGCTTGTCCTTTCTCTGAAGCACGCTCACAGACAAAGTTATTTATTCATTAACCTGTGCTGTGCCGCCTCCATCCGCTCTCGAACACCTGGCTGTCCTTCTCTGCACCTCCCTTTGTAACAAATAGTGAACTGTGTCAATATTTTAATGATAGATTGTTAAAACAACTTTTTTATTTTAGGACAAAAATTCTGCAAAAATTCACAGGTGAGGGTATGATGTTTTGATTATGATCAGCGCTTCATTGAGACATTCTTATGTTTATTAGTTTTCGAAGTTAGATTGTGAATTCATCGGTCCGCTGTTGAGCCAAACGGATCTATACTCACACTGATCAAAGTTGAGAGCAAGGAGACAACCCTGTATGACAACAAGATGTACCTACACAGATCTAAGTTGAGGGCAAAGGGAGACAACACTGTATGACAACAACATTACCTAGTTGAGGGCAAGGCGACAACAATGACAACACAAAGCACCGCACCGAAGTACTCGGGCAAAGGAGACAACACTGTATGTCAACAACGGTACTCACGCGAGCACTAAGGCGGAGTACTGGTCCTTGGCTGAGTACTCACCTGCATGCTGTAGGGTAAGTCCTGACAGATCTGAAACAACAAGGAGGTAATCCCTCAGTTGGATTCCAATACCAAATAGACTAAGTATTCGCTTAAAACATTCAAAATCATTATCACCTCCCTCCAATATGAGGAGTGGAGTGAGTTTAGTTTTACAAACCGCTTTAGCAATATTCCAGCAATAACATCGGCGGGGACTTCAGCAATGGGCTTCTACACATTGTGCATATCAGGGGAATCAACCCCGATCTTCGCTTGATGAGCTAACACCTTTAACCTCTAGGCTACCCAACCACCCCTCTAATTAATATGAAAAGATTATGATGCAATAATAATCAGCCATCCACCAGGAAAGGAAACACTACATGAAACATGTGTTGGAGGATCAAAGTCCGAAAACAGTCTATTAGTTTGGTAACGGCCTCGAACAAGCTTCACAAAGTTTAAACTTAATCAACCGACGGAGACTTTCTCCAACTTAATAACAAAGTCAACATTGTGTACATCTGGTATAGAGTTCCATTGATCGAGTCAACTGTTATTGTAGAACATCCTATTACCCATGTCTCTCAAAACTCTCTGGGTGAACCTACTTCTATACAGCATACTTACTTCTTATGACTGAATTGAACAATGAAAAAAATATGCTGTTATTCAACCAATCATACATGACAAACAACACTAAACAACAAAAATGTTTCCAAACTCTTTGCTTTTGATTTACACAAAGAAATGTTACACTGCAAATCTTCATGATTCCCAACATTGAAAAATGACTCTAAAAATACACACTGTGAGTCACCATGACCCCATTTTTCAAAGTTTGTGTAAAACCCTGGTTTCTTAAATTATTTCCCACCGTGATCGCGGTATAGTTTTATCCGCATGTCACTACGATTACAGCCCTTTATCGCATACGCTAGCTCCTTATCTGAAGCCCTGCTTCATTACATAACAATCACTACCCAATGCAATAGTTACTAATTTCCTGGAGCCAATAACCCTCTCATAGTGATATCGGTTGACGACACACTTGTCCTGCTTCAGGTCGCATAGCGCATTCGACAGAACTTGATACATGCTTCAGCTCATTCTTGTGGAGGTCCGCCAACGCCAAATGCGCGAAGCGATCACATGCGGAAAGCCCTTCCCTCCCAGCCACCTTGAGATGGAGAGATAGGTTTATGTTGTTGTTCCTGATCCAGCTACAGCATGCTTTTGTGGCAACACACATATTTAGAGGTGTGACGATATTAGAAATTCTTCAATGATAATGATACGTGATCGCGATATCTTGAACGATTCGATTCGATGCATTATCAATGACGATATGCTATCTTTAGTTATTTTCTTTCAAAAGTATATTTTGATAGTAAATAACAGTGTAAATTTTGACATACCTTGCCAATTTCTGGTGAAAATAAACAATTATAAGGTCAACGATACATACATCACGATACCTAAAAAAGAGCATCGACATATTTATCGTCAGATAAAGTATCACGACATCGGCTAACTATGATATATCGCCACAGCTCTACACATATTTAGTATTCAAAACAATTGCAACTTTGAAGATCCAGGTTAGATTTTGTCTTCAGCAACACGGCCGGTTCGGTGAGGAGTTGTGGTTTTAATGACCTTTTAGCAATATAGAGAAATTTGACACGCATACGATCGCTTATTATCTTGGAACCATCTCATTCGCCATGCATCCAGGTTAGATCTTTGTCTTCGCGCAACACGTGCTTGAATGAGAGAGTGGTTGTGTTTTACTACTCTATGAAGCAATATTCCAGCAACATCACAGCAGGGGACACCAGAAATGCTTCCACATTGTACCCATGTAATCCAACCCGGTCTTCAAGCAAAGTGACAAGCTAACCTGACAACTAATTAGGGCTACCCCATCAGCCTCAATCTACGCTTGAAGCATAAGAGATCTACTAATGTGAATCAAGTGGTCAGACTTGCTGACTTGGTTGACACAGGTCACCGCATCCCAATTGTTGACACGGATTGTTTTGGACTGACTCAACTATTTACAGAATATAGCTAGAATATTATATACACATCGGTTATCTTGAAAATCCTTGATATGCTGGTCTCATTTGTCTGTTGGTCATCTGCCAGAGTCTGAGACATCACGCCTCACTGCTCTGGGCATCTGCAGTCCGTTCACTTCATTTCCTCATGCCTATGAGAGGCCCGGGTTGAATTTGATCTTTCAGTAACTCCATGCTAGTCGTGAAGAGTGGACTAACGGGATTGGGTTATCAGACTCGGCGTAGGCCTGTGGGCGAGGTCATGAAAAAATCTTAAGTCTAAAATTTGCTTAGCAATAAATCTTCCAGTCTAAAAATATTTTGCTTAGCTAAGATTCTTTAGATAAGACTGGATCAAGCGAAACTGTTCTCAGCAAAAATCTTAGCTAAGACTAAGACTAAGACAGTTGCCATGGCAAAGCTTTAGGAATGATGTAATCATGTCCGGTCACTCTTCATTAACTGAGAGAAAATAATGTAGTTTAGTAGGAGGCACCTGCTGAAATGTTTCCAAACAAAGTCAAATTAGCGTTGTCATCCCTGCCGCAGTGGTTTGGTGTTGGTGGCTTTACGGTACGAAGGGACTCAACAGTCACCGGAGGTTACGTAATGGTTTGTTTGTCCAACACAAAACACGTGCTGGACTATCGTCTGCTAGAGGTCACCGAGTATCCAGTATGGCGGAGTATCAGCCTGGCTTATCTACCAGAAAAGAAGAAGATGCAATCATGGACCCGTCAAGAGGGAGATGAAATCCTTATCGAAAGAGGTGAGCAAGAGGGAGAGTCTCCCTCCTTCCGAAGGCTCGACGGGGTCATTCGGACAAACAAGAAAAGAAAATAAAGTTACTGGGAAGAAGTTTCGGCGATTGTGAACTCGTAAGGTTGAGATTAATTTTGGCGTATGTAGAGATGTAGATTCGATCACCATTATAATATGCAATGTTTCAACCTAACTGAAACAGGAATAAATACTTCTGCTGATAAATTGTATTCATCAGACAACTGATTTATGAAATGTACAGCGTATCTAGTTGGGCGAATTGTCTCTAAATGTAATAATCAAAATAGACTGAGCTGAATGAGCACTTGTGGATTTATTCGTTTAGCGGACAAACTAATCTAAATATTTGCACACCTTCATGCACTCTCACTTTATAAATGTAAAACAAATTCTAACATGGCAATAAGTTTAAAAGGCGTGAAGATAATCGATCGAAAGCTGCTATATCATCGGAAACTCTTACTTCTTTTCTAAGTAGCCGTAATCCTATTTTGCTTGATTGGTTCATGGTACGTGTGTTGACCGATCACAAGGAACGGTTACGTTACATGTCGGTCTAGTTTTTTATTTGATTTCGCGTTGTCGTGTATCCGGCTGCTATTACGCTTCAGTCCCGATAAGTTGTCAGTGAGCGACAACCACACATATATATATAGCTTGAAATGTTCACATACAAATAGTATTTGTAAATCTGGATTGGTTTTTACAGAAAAAGGGAAGTATCTAAGTTTCTATTTGGTAATTTTGATCCTGTGTTAAAACTCGTGTTACTGTTAGTACTGTTACATGTTTTTCGTGGTTCACAAAGTTTTCTTGATCATTTCTCATTAACTATCTTGATACCATTACAACTACAGGTAGATTTTTGAGTTGCAAATTCATTTTGAATACTATGATCTTGATTTTGTTTAGAAACGGCAACCTCAGAAATCTGATCAGTCACTGAAATGAAAAAGAAATGCCAGAACATCAAACAGAAAGGTAAGTCACAATTTGGAATATCTAAATATCTTCTACAATAACATAGTCAATTACAGGAAAATAACGATGCCTAGGCACTATGCCCTTATTTCTGAACCATAATAACATTGTTGAATCTGGGCTTTAATTGGAATTAATTACACGAATTCAATTACTGAAGGAAACCCAGTATATGCACACACTGTTATCTGTATATCTACAGTTTTGTGATTTTTGAGTGTAATTTTAGTCTCTGTTATCATCGGGAAATACATTGCATCGTGCCAGTCCAAGATAAATGATAAAACTTAGATAGTTAAATATTCTTTATTTATTACTAGCCCGGTGGAAAATACTGTTGATTTGAATGAATTAATGTTTACAGTATGATGAGTAATTACAGTAAAGAATTCACCAAGATAATGGTTTATATGACCCATGGTGCAATGATCATTTAATCTGGAGAAATTTGAGGAATTAAAATACAAGTTCCCTCAAAGATCTTATGTTGTAATTGTGTCAACATGAAGAGTTATGAATAGAAAGTAATAGTATTTGTTTGCAATTATAATATTAAAATGAATGTTACAATGATTACAGCCAAAGCTAAGAGGAGCCATGCCATGCATTACAGCACTGGAGGTGGACCCCGATCCAGAGTCTCCTCACAACCCCTGAGCAGCTTGTGCTACAGAACCTGGAGGGGCAGGCCAGTCTCTGTGGCATATCGGCATTGACTCTCAGACAGTAAGTGACAACACAGTTGCACAACAAACAAGAAGGAGGTGAAGTACAAATCTATCATCTTTACAATAACACAGATAGGTTTTGGGATAGAAATACATATTTTTTATTCTCTTAAAGCCACTGATCCATCTTAATCAATCAGTTTTTTATTTTCTTTTTGTAGTGGAAGCCATAGGTCAGGCTACATTTCAGTATTTCAGAGCTGTACATATGTGCATATATGGTTCAAAATACAATAAAGTTATTTACAAAGAAGTGTACAAAAGGAAATATGATATTATTGACATATGAGTGAATCTCTAAGTTTCATTGCTTTATTGTTTATAAATAGCAAGGCTTTTACAATTCTAGATTGCAAATTGACATGAGCATATTAAACTTACTGAATAGTCGAGATTTGAATAGAATTTATGTGGTAAATACAAACATCTCAGATTTTGATAACATATACATACAAAAAATGAAATTAATTTTGAATAAAGTTATCTTTACATACAAAACATAATCTATATTTGATCGAGGGCTTGGTTAATATATCTACAGGTTTCAATTTTTTGGAGTAGTTGTGAAGAACATCTGACTTTATCAAGGCCGATCGAATCTTAGAAATTGATAATTCTTTATGTAAAAATTCAACATTAAAGTGAGATTTTAAAAACAAAATAAAGTGATAATTTAGGAATATTTACAAGCGATGTGTGACATTCTTGTTCATAACTTGCTCTTAGTCTAAATCGTAGTCAGGGGTTTGGAAAAAGAGTAAAGAAGTACTTAGTCAGTTAGGTAGATTTAAATGTGTTGAAATGCTTGCAATGCATTGTTATGTACTAAATGTTTCCCGAGCTATAATGAAGTCAAATTTCACTTTTGTTTATTTGTCCCAAGCCGACAACTGTTTTACCTGAATATTATAATAATCCATTTGCTTAAAAATGTTATCAACTGCTACAATGCAGTAATTAGAGAGATGCTATATCACAGCATAGATATGTCTATAATTTCTAAATTACCCATTATTTCCCAGCAAGATGCTTACATGTACATAAACATGCCCGAATCTGAACATAAAATTGTTAATATTGTATATGAACTACAACTAGGGCAGGTTTGACTGCAACTGGTAACGTGCAGGCATAAAGTCATTTTACATTACCCATTATTTTCCCAGCAGATGTTTACATGTACATAAGTATGCCTTGATACATAAAATTGTTCATATATATATACTAGTACAACTACAACTAGTGCGGGTTTGACTGCAACTATTTTTACAATACCACATTATATATATTGATATGTGACATGCCTAATGAACAACTTGAAGTTAATTACCTATCTCTACATGTAATTGCATACTAACAATAGAAACAACAAATGTTTTGTGTTTTTTCAGTTCCCATGACTTCTGAGAGTTGTGACACAGAGTACGTGGCAGAGGAACCAGAGAATCCACATGAATGTTTTCATCAATTGATACCTCATTTGTAGATTTTTCTTTTTATTGATACCAGTATTGTTAACCTACCAAAAATCAAAACCTAGGACTGAAGAATTGATTTTGAAAAGAAAGAACTAGAAGGGTAAAGGAAAAATAGAGTTCTCATTCAGGAACAGACTAAATTGGCAAAGTTACAGCAGCAGTTGGTTTTGCTACAAATTGAAAAAATGCCCCAAAAATCTTCTTTTTGAGCTGCTGTTGTAACTTGACCAATGTTGTATTGGATGGGAACTCTTTTTAAACATCTATTCTATAATATTACCTACAAAGAATGTTATTATCATCATACATTTTAACAAAGAAATATTATACATGTGCTTAACATTGGTAAATCCATTCTCAAAGCCTAAGATATTCCTAAATTTGCTTCACAATTGTTAAAGTCATTTTGATGATGGAATTTTGACTCTATCTGTTTAAAAGTTACTTAAATTATTCTGGAATGTCACAGAAATGGGATATATTTCAATGCACACTTGTTAAAAACAATAAAAAATACAAATGTAAATAGCATTGTCATAGTCTTTGCTAAATAATCATAATTGTCACTGAGTGAAAGTATCAGTCTTGGCTATATGGTAGGACCCTGTCATTACATTATCAACTTTGGATAATCTTTGATATACCTTCTACCACTATTTGACTTTTGTGACACTTATCATAAATGTGAGTGTTTTTCTGTCTATATTTGGAAAGTACTATGAGAGCACGACATAATTGCACTACTGTACAATGCAGTTTCTACCTCACAATATAACATGGTGTCCAGGATTCTCTTAAAGGCCTGAAAGGCACAGTTTTCTGTATATCACTGATGTCATAAGCATAAAAGTACTTTCCTACTACTACTATTGTTATTAGTATCAATATTAATACTATCAGTCAAATACAACAAGCACCCAGCCTTGTCCATGAACTTGTTGTCATTTATTAAGTAGATACTATGTCCATGAATATATTCATCTCTACATGAACTGTAATTATTCACTGTTGAAACAAACCTGGGGTTGTTATTTCTGTATGTCGTTTCTCCTCTTCAGTAATAGTATTGAAGGGTTACAAGATGGTTTGGATATGATGTATATTTAGTGTTCAAAAATGGGGATTGACTATTAATACTGAAAACTCTAAGATTGTTATTTTTAGCCAAGGGAGGTAGGCAGGCAAAGTCAGAAACTTAGACATTAATGGTTCAAATCTTGAGGTTGTCAGAAATTTTAGAAGTCTTGGTTTAATAGTTTCAATGCATGGAAGTTATTCCTGGCTCGTAAAAACTTTGTCGGAACAAGGTCAAGAGCAGGTTGGTTCTTAAATAATTTCATATCCAATGCATATGTTACTCCTGATGTACAATATCCAGTTATTTCAATCAGTTGTTTGCCCCATTCTTTCTGCTGTGAGGTTTGCGTTTATGGGAGAGCGCATGCCATTGAAAGGGTACATTTAAAAGGTTATGAATCATATTCTATATGTGAAAATGTCAACTCGATCATCATTTCTATATGGAGAACTAAGGTACATATCTCCTGAAAGTTTTAGGAAGCTTGTCGCATTATTATCAAATATTGGATTAAGATTTTTGAAATGCTTAAATAGATATATTGTTCTGATATATAATTCATTATTGGATAGTTTGAATGTAAATCCTAATACTGAGAAAATGGGGCAAGTTTGTTGAGAGATGCCCTTTTTAGGTTGGTTTTTGGGTTTGCTCAGTTTGTTCCCAATACACAGAGGGTTGAGATACATATTCCCAAATGTGGAAACATCAGTTGTCAACTTTAGAAATTGAACCAGATTGTATCTTTATATTAGGAAACTCTTTGTTTAGAAATATTTATCTAATATTGATGTTAAAAATACAGAACTGCCATGACATGTTTTGGAGTCTCAGTTCCCATATGTTTATGATTGAGAAAGGTAGATGAGTATACCTAAAATACCATTTATTGATAGGAAATGTGGCCTTTTGTCCACATGGCATTGAAGACAAGTATCATGTATTACTTATTTGTCCTAAGTATCAGGAAATATGTCAAGCGTTATTTATCCTCTAGTCTCCTCTGAAATGCAAATATGTTTAACTTTGTCAGAATGCTGAAAAGTGGAAATGAAGTTACGTTTAACGTTGACAAAATGTATTTATTATGTAATGTATGAAAGAAATAAGCATGAATACTTATAAGTGTATACTATATCTACCCTTGCTCTTGGACAGTATCATAATCATTGCATAATAATAACAATTTATACTGTGTGTATAATCCTGACATGTACTGAAGATGACTATATTGTCAATGACATGTATTATTTTAGGTTTTTGACCCTAATAAAATCTTGTCTTGTAACCCTGGTGTGATGTCATTTTGTCATTCATTACATGTCTCAAAAGTGTATTTTTAACATTTCATGAACAATTGCAACTGAATTACACTTTTATTGGCAGCTAAGCAGCTAACAGGGATACTCAAGCAAAAGTAAGTTTCTTAATTACATCTCAGGATGCCAAATCCATCATTGACATGGAAGTCCACAAACTGATTGTCAGGGCCTTGCAGTGTCAACTCTTCCACATCACTGATAACTATATCAGACTGTAATATACCAATGTTGTGTAAGATAACACAAGCCACAATGTACTTGCAAGCCCTTGGTGGTTGTTCTAAGACCTCTAGAGAGACAAAGGAAATGCGTCTTTCAATATTCCAAGGTCTGTTCAACCAGTACCCGTGTCCTACTCAAAGCTGAGTTAAATTTTTCTTTTAATTGCCGAATATTATTAGTGTTGTTGTATGAAGCGTCAATAAAGTATCTCGGCATGGGTAGCCTGAATCCCGAGAAGAATGCCATCGTGTAGTCCTGGAAAAGAATCATTTCATGATGTCAGTGAATTGAAATAAGAGGAAAAAGTGTCCTGTATCCAAAATAATTCATAATTTCATGTGATTGATATGAAAATTTCAAATTTATCCAAATTTCATGCTTGTTATAAAGAGAATTTCATGTACATAGTACAAATACTTTACCATTTTCAAAGTTTTCTTGACAATTTGCTTTCCCTGAAGATCCTCGAGTCATGGCATGAGCCAGGCCAGTTAATACTTGCAGTTAGTGATGAGAATTGGGTGCATGCATACATCTGAAATCATTAAAAAGGACATTGAAACTTTTCTGTTCAAGTTAACTAATTAAAATATATTCCTACATAATTTTGACTAAATTTTTCGATAATGGTAAAGTTGTCATTGGGTTTTGCGTAAAAATATAAGGTGTAACAGAATCATTTTTTAAAAATGGAGTCACCTATGAGACACATTCAAGTAATTGTTTTGTTTTATTATTATTACAATTTATGGAATTGTTTTGGGGAAGGGTAGTAAGTCTGATGTTCAATACTCTACAAATTGCAATACTTCATTGTTGTATGTGATTATGAATAAAATTGAGAATATTTTACATGAATATTTTTGTAGTCTAATAATGTTTCTCCTTTAATAAAAATGTTTTAAAATTAAAAAAAAAAAAGATGGATGGTACATTGCATATAGGTCAGACAATCAACATTGCTCTGGGTTACCTGAACATTCAAGGAATGATAACCCTTTCTGTTTACAAAATCAGGCTCATTTTCAACAGAGTGCGATAATCGAGATCTGGGTGTGCGTCGATGCAACCTGGCAACCTTTGGGAAACCTAAAATTGAAAGAAAAATCATAAAGATAATTTTACCTTTTAACATTTGTTTGCCTGTTATATTATCATTTTTTAACTTATTTTACGGTATTTGTTCACACAGCTTTCAACAGCCTGAACAGGTGGCATTAGTATCGGCAATTATAGACTATGGACAGTTCGCACTCAGAAAGACTTGTCCCTGTCGACGATAATCTTCGTGCGAAATGGTTTACATGTAACACATGCAAGATTTTTGAAGTAATACTTTAAATGCACACATTAAAATATATTTTTTAGAAATATTTTTATAGTGCGATTTTTGAATGATTCTGAATGCGTTGTCTCAATCAAGGGGCGTCCACTCTAGTCGAGCCGGGCATTTCAACAGTGTCATGGCGTCTGTTTTTGAAAGTGAAATTATTGTTCGATATTATAGAGTAATTGTAAATCTATATTTATGAATCATTGTGCTAAAGAATAATTAATTACTCTGCGATTAGCGTGAAACTTCCTTTTCGATCTAGTAGACAGCTAGCCACTTGGGAATTTGATAAAAGGGTGGCGTGGCGACAAATGGCATCGACCACTCTCGAACACACCTACCGCCGTCGACTTGCTGATGTATAAGCTTCACCAACAAAGCACATAGAAAGAAATGCCCCTGTTGCTACGAACTGCAAAAGGTTAGCACCTGCAGCACAGGTGGAAGGCTTAAAGATCTCCTCGCGTCTTGTGTGCAATTTGTCCACTAATGAGGTTTACCAAAAAATATTGTTGATCGCCTAAAAGCGATACCGATGGAAAAGTTCCTCGTCCCCATAACATTCGAGAGGGTTGAATCTATCCCTAAATTTTCTTGGGATTCGCTCTTTCCTTTCCTTCTGTCTAACAAGTCGCCATAAAGCGCGTATCACCTCCGCCATGTTTGCTAGGAATAAAATTGACTTAAGACTGGTAGGTAGCAGTCTCAGGATTTAAGACAAAAAACGATCTTAGTCTTAACTTTTAAGACTAAAAAATGTACGTGATCTCCGATTTAAGACAGTTTTTTGGACTTAAGACCAAAATGACATATTTAAGCAATTTTTAGACTTAAGTCACTTTCATGACCCCGGGGCCTGGTTGACACATGTCATCATATCCCAACTGTGTAGATCAATGCTCATGCTGTTGATCACTGGATTGTCTGGTCCAGACTCGATTATTTACAGAACGCCGTCATATAGCTGGAACATTGCTGACTGTGGCGTAAAACTCAACTGACTCACTCATTTCCTCATACCTGCAATCTGCCATCCAGAGTTCTCTGTATGGTGACACACTTGGTGGGGTGTGCCCCGTTGGTTGTAATTGCTGTGATGAGGCTGTCTAGCTCGTCCCGCTTCTCCTTCAGCTTCTTCACCAAACTCTCGATGGCTCGTTTGCCGAAACTCTCGCTCTCTCCACCCTGGCGATGGCACATGAGACTATGCACGATGCTGAGACATGCGTCAGCCGACGTGGGCGCTTGAGTAGACAGGCCTACCATACTCATCTTGAGGAGGAAACGATCTGGAACAAAGTGAAATGAAACGGTGTTTACCGTTGTACTTAAGAATATTTCACTCATATGACGATGTGTATGTGTGTTTGTTTGTACAAGTCAAGACTTAGGCTAGTTTTATAGTGCTACCTCACTGAGATAGCATGCCGCAGTGAAGCATGAATACACCACTCAGACACAATATACTGACTCCGAGCCGACCAGATCTTGTTGTACCTATTTATGCCGAATGCCAGGCAGGGAACAACAAGTACAATATTTCTTTCGGTATGACTCGGCCAGGGATCAAACCTTCCGCTCTCCGGGTGGACACTCTAATCACTACACCACGAAGGAGGCGGCAGATATGGAACAAACAGCTTGCATGGTAGATACCAAATATGCAACTTGCAAATTACATTTTCAATATTCTACAAGAAGTGAAGTACAAATGCTGAAATAATCACATTTAGTACTTACACATACACACCTGGTTACATTAATGGATTTTATATACATAAATTGGATACAACTCATTAATGTTTGCGTGAAAACAGCATAGGAATCTATACTGAAATATTGCATCATAACATAATAAGGAGGGTGTTGTCCATAAAGTTAGCATCATGCCTTTCTTATAACTCATGTATTTACATATTTTACAGACATACGGCTTAGCTGTGTAGTCCACAGGGTGTGAAGTGATTTAGGTATGCCTAATGCTATCTGATCAGTATTCAGTGTTTGTAATGACATGTGGTGAGGGTGAGGTGAAAATTAGGTTTAACGTCAGTGCTTGAGAATATTTTCAGCCATATGATGGCGTGCATGCATGTAATATGCGGCTGCTTGCACCTAGCCCAGACTGAAGCTGGTTTTATAGTGCTAACCCACTGAGATACCATGCCGCAGTGAAGTATGAATACCCCCACTCAGACACATTTATACTGACTCCCGAGCGACCAGTCCTTGTTGTACCCATTAATGCTGAGCCAGGCAGGACCAACATGTACCATATTTTGTCGATCTTTTTGGTATGAGATAGCGGTCGGATTGAACCAGCGACCTTCCGGCCTCTCTGGTACGGAGCTCTTCGTCCACTACACCACGGAGGCGGTCTTCTTATTTGGCCTACGAAGGCAAGTATTATTTGTGTAGCTTGCTGATTAATCAGAACATATGATTTGGCCAAGTTGTTTACGCCTTTCAGTGCAGGTAACATTTCACACAACAAGCCCATGGTAGCAAAAGGTATTGATATAGATTTCCCATATTAAATCACAATTTTGCGAAGTGTAAAATGAAAATAAGTCTGTCTTCATGCTCATAAATAGGGTACATAGACGACACACAATGCATGCAATTGTTTTAACATGTCACGGAAGGTCAGAAATCACTAATCGCCTCTGGGTCGGCGATTATTTCGAAAAATGGTTGTAATGGTTGTCAAGTTCAAAAGAAGCAAAGACTGTCTGTGTGTACATTTACACTTTGATTGACACCACAATACAAAGGCGTGGATGACAAGTGAGCTATTTTGTGATTGGTTAATGTACTTTGACAGACAGATGCGGTCACGTGGACTTAAGTGATTTTGCTTCTCAACAACGCTGCAAGTCACAAATGTGCTTCGCTAACTTTGCGAAATGTGACCAAATACCACGTCTCATATTCAACCGATGGATGCAGGAATAATTCGGACATTCAAGGCATACTACAATAGATCGCTTGTTAGACATTACCTCACCTGTGCTGAGGAAGGGCGCATTGATCGAATACGTCGGATCAACATCTGCGGATGTCTCTCAGTAAAATTATTCATGTGATGAATTCAATGAGGAAGGGTTAAAACGAGGAACACAAACAACAATGAAAGACTTTTTTGCTATGACTATAGATTATTGTTGTGCTTGCTATTCATTGTTTTATAAGCTTTACATTAAATGCTTATTTGTTTTATCCAGATTCGTGTCGTTTTTGTAATAGTAAGGGAAGCAACTCTTGCTTGAACTTGGGTCTTGATTCAGTAGTCCGACTATTAACCGGACGGATTTTGCTGAGAAACATAACCGTCCGGATTAACGAGGCTTAAGCTGTACACTGATTTATAGAATAATGGGGCTCTGTGTTACCATGGTATTGGAAACTCTTCTCCTCTAACCACAATGTTTGGTAACATTGTTTATGCTTCTGCAAAGTTTTCGAACCTTAAAACAGTATTACCCATAGGCTAGTAGGGTAAACTAGTATGATCCATTATAAATTCACTTCAGCCACAATACAGTATACTTGCAGCATCCTTCACTACAGGCATTTTGAAATAATGATACTGACAAATACCTGTAAATTGGACATTGGTGGTTGGCAGTAATACTCCAGGTTTGTGTGTAATACATATGTGACAGAAGAAAAAATTACTAAGACAGTGAATTCTAAGTGCTATGGAAAGGGGAAACCATGGGTAAGACTACAGAATACCGGATACCTTCCACCATCTTTGAAAACATGCGAATTTACTGAGTGTAGTGTTTGACCTGATCAATCGCATTCCGTTTTGGGTTATATGGTTTTGTGTCAACCCAATTTGCATACAACTGGACATGCGCAGTCTGTACGCGGAAACTGTTTTGAAAATAAAAGGTCTACGCGTGATGTGGAGAAGCAGCAAGCAACCCGCCTCGTGTTTTGAGTGTTTCATTGGTACTATTGAAAGTCAGCTTAAATGCAAACTGGGGACAGACAATTGCACACAGTATACTTAGGGTTAGGGTAAGGCTTAGGGTTAGTAGGGCTGGTAGGTATCCGGTCTGTAGGTGTGCCAAACCATGTGATTTGGTACCTTTCTTAATAGCCGTGTCTGATATTTTGTGTCACAGAGAGCAAAATAACGTCAAATGTAAAACATTGATAGGAATAGGAATAATCCTGACATGGCTTGTTCAATTTTCTCTTGCACTCCGTTAATTTGCTTGACACAAATCTCATTGTCAACTTTTGATAGGACGTTCATCAAACATGTTGCATGACAATCAGTCAAAATCAGATTAAAAAACCTTATTTACACATATACAGACACTGAAAGGAATTTATTAAATCGCCATACAGACGTGTTTGCAGAAGGCTATGTGTATTTTATGGAAAACTCGATTTTTGTCACTGTCAAATGCACATACCGGTTGCTTATCCTATGCTAAAAACTTACTTTACTAGAAAATAAAAAAGTGAAAAATATCAGGCGAAAGCGCACAATCAAAGGTTTGTAACAATAACCACAATCGCTTCAACAGTGAGGATCGTACGATCCGCAGACAGGCTAGAATTTATGAATCTTTATCAAAATGGATGACCAACGACATCGTCCGCCTGAGTTCATGGTGCCTAGCAGTTGTTTTTCACAGCTTGCATTTAGCGGCATAGAAACAATATGATATTCTTGCAAATATCTGCTCGTGCACAAAATTACCTGGATTATAGATTAAGGACGAAATTCTTGCCAATCTGACGGCACAGACATTTTAGCATGGCGGGACCAAATCAAAATAAACAACTGCGCATGACCTCAGTAAGTGCGTCCGGTTCCTCTCGGGTCAAGAATTACCTCCCTTCACGAGCTATGCGATTCTATAAATAAATTACCTCGTGCAGCGTCGAGGATATGCAATATCAGTCATTGGAAACTTCGGCGAGCTGTGAAATTAATCGTAAACATAAATTTTTTTTAATAAAAGCCTAAAATCATTTTATTTCCGATACAAATGATTAGCTGAGACAATTCTTCAATAGATATTGTTATAAATAATACATACAATTTAGCCTGGAACACACTGCTCGCTCTATCTCATTGGCACATATATATTAATGGGGATCTAACTCAACAGAAACATGGCGAATATTAAAAGCTGATTCACGTTACCAGTGAAATTCTCCGTGCGCTGCAAGGCCACTCCATGGTGAAGCTCCTCCAGTGCAGGTTATTCCATTTACGTTGATGAAGATAGGAGTATGATTTCACTGTCCACGAGAGAGACTCCAAGTACAACTGAAAGGCGGTCATGAGGCAAAAAAACACGCCTTGATAGATTACTTTGCACACGAAGCGACAATCCAGTGGCGAGACTCGGGATCTGGCTCCACGATTCTGGAGCAATTAACCGCCCCTGTAAGATGTTTGATAACCGGAATATTAAATGGAGCCACGAATATCGATTCGCTGCATTTTGCACGAGTTTTTCACGTGCGAAGTTTTAATGTCTCTTGTCCAACTAATCCCTGAAGGTTTCTTGAAGAGATTGGTTTTCATTAGTTTCCTTTGCGGAATAACAGACGTGGTTCCATGTCTTCATGAGAACTGCTATTGATTTGTATGAATAATATAACCAAATTTAGGGAGAGAAATGTGAGTTATCTCCATTTATTTGTTAATGTCGTTTAAATGAAACGTATGTTCGGATATGTTAATGGGTGTCAATCATCTGCTCTAATATTACAAAAAATATTCACCATTAATTGTAATTTATGACTGATTATACATTTATTCAGAAAGTGGGATTTTTAACAAGCAGCGATGCACTGGTGTAAAGAAGTTAATGGTATGGATTTGTCAGCTTAAATGAACCATTTATAATAAACGTCGTTTAAACGTTTACATTCAAACTGCAATACGTCATATCCCTGGTGTTTTTACTGACGCCAATTTGTTCCGTAAGGTGGAGTAAAGTAAATGCCAGTATTGTGGTTTCTGTTGTTTAACGCCGCACTCGGCAGTTTCCCAGCTCTTTGACGGCAATCTGACTGCGGTCTGTAAATTTTCAAATTTCAATCAACACTCCAGTGACTGCCATCATGAGCATCGATCTACGCAGTTGGGATACGAGTGAGTGAGTAAATATTGTTTCACGGCGCTTTTAGCAATATTCCAGCAATATCACGCCGGGGGACATCAGAAATACCCATTTGGGGAATCGAACCCGGGCCTTCGGCGTCACGAGCGAACGCTTTAACCACTAGGCTACCCCAGTTGAGATACGATGCCATGCATGAAGCCAGTCAACGAGCCTGACCACCCTGTCCCGTTAGTCCGATAAGATTATGAATGGTGACAGCAGGAGACGCAGTCGGTTGAGTCTGCTATATAATGTTGTACATATATATAGGCCATTTCTTGTCCCCGCCGTGATATTGCTGGAATCTTGGTAAAAGCGGCGTAAAACCAAATTCACTCACTCACTTATTGTGCAAAGGAGGAGAAGGTGAGTGCTGTGATACAAGCAGTAGGAAGTATATTTACCGTATTTACAGTAGTAAACGATACAGTATAAAGTGAGGTGAAATCGGCTCTAAGACAAAAGAAGTAACATAAGGTATATCCTAATCGCCCCCCTCTCTCTCCCCCCTATCTGTCCTCTTTCTCTCTCTCTCTCTCTCTCTCTCTCTCTCTCTCTCTCTCTCTCTCTCTCTCTCTCTGTCCCCCTGTCTCTCTCTCTCTCTCCTCTCTCTCTCTCTCTCTCTCTCTCTCTCTCTCTCTCTCTCTCTCTCTCCAAGGCTGTGGCGCCATGGGACTTTTGACCCAGCCACCCTGCCACGTTTCTCTTACTCTCTCTCTCTCTCTCATACCCTCTCCTACTCTCCTCTCTCTCTCTCTCTCTCTATCTCTCTCTCTCTCTCTCTCTCTCTCTCTCTCTCTCTCTCTCTCAAACTGTGGCGCCATGAGGGGACTCGGCCACCCTGAAACGTTCTCTTACTCTCTCTCTCTCTCTCTCTCTCCTCTCTCTCGCTCTCTCCTCTCTGTCCCCTCTCTCCCTCCCTCTCTCTCCCACCCTCTCTCTCTCTCCTCTCTCTCTCTCTCTCTCTCTCTCTCTCTCTCTCTCTCCTCTCTCTCTCTCTATCTCTCTCTCTCTCTCTCTCCATCCTCTCTCGCCATACGTGCCCAGCGCCACCCCGAACGTTTCTCTTACTCACCCTGGAAACGCTTCTCTCTCTCTCTCTCCTCTCTCTCGCTCTCGACAAAGCTACATGTTTATCCCATTCTGCATCCGAGAGCAAAAACAGCTTAAGATGTTGCGAACTCAATGCCCAGTTACTAACACTCATTTATTAATTTATGATCAATCAGGTTCGGTGCCGGACTGGCGTCAGTTTCGCCATTAAAATCTATTCGGACATCTGTAACGGTGTAAGGAGCATGTGGGGCGACCGCTAGGGTTCCACTGCTCCCTGGCACGCCATGTTGTCATGGGAACAAAACACCGGGTTTAATCCAGACTTAAACGTGACTAAGACTGGGTGAACTGTCAGTTTGTGCTTATGTTGCCTTCATAATCATCAACTGATTGAATCATAGCGAATATAGGACTTTGGTCAATAATAGGATATATAGACAGATGCAGGCGACTACACCACGGAAGACTGTGCACAAACACATGTTATTCTTTCATGAAACTTATTGTATGTTAATAATAATAAGTGCATTTATTATGCTCTGTTTTCCATCCTTTGCGTTTGCTCAAAGCGCAGACAATCTGGTTATCATTACCCCGGATAACCCAAACTGCACCTGAGGCGCTTGAAGGTTATAGTCACATGACTTGTCCCACCGGGTACCCATTTTCTACTGGGTGAACTAGCACCAGCATATGTGATACAATGATATCAACTGCTTGGTTGCTTCTCTCGAGGGTAATACGATGTATATGTACCCGTCTTTGTGGCGGTTTCACCCGGGCCGGGATGCGAGGGATGACACTGCTACAAAAAGGCGAACATCAGACGTATTTTCCGAGGGAGAAGTTTGCAACGTGTTTACCTAACCGCCATGTTAATTGTACAAAATATTATTTTATTTTGAATATCGATAAGCTCGCTACCGACTATATAACATGTAAAGAAAAGGAAACAAAATGGCGTCTCCCTCTTGTCTGAATTTTTAAAATCAGTGCAACGTATTCTCACAAGCTTAAAACTGCTATAAAAATGGTTAATCATGTTTAGTTTGAGTGTGCAAACGATGCGAGGTGCAAAATAGTTTTAATAAAGCAGTGAAAGTCGGTAAAATAAATGTGTACATAGTGAACTAAAAAACAGCTTATCGAAAGGTTTTCGAACTTCGTACACTGACGTCATATTATGATACAGCGATACAGCTTCTCGCCGGAGAGTTTGACGGTTACCGTGGCAGTGGGTAATATTGTTTCCAGTTGTCACTCTCCTGTGAAACTTGTTAAAGCGCCATTGACTATTGTCACTAAAGTATTTTACATAAAGGTAAGATAAAGTGACATGTAAATCGGTGTTATACAGTACATTGTTGCGATACAGCCCAATACAGCGTTGCAATACAGTCCAATAGAGTGTTGCGATACATTCCAATACAGTGTTGCGATACAGCCCAATATAGTGTTGCTATACAGTCCAATACAGTGTTGCGATACAGCCCACTATAGTGCTGCTATACAGTCCAATACAGTGTTGCGATACAGCCCAATACAGTGTTGCGATACAGTCCAAAACACTGTTGCGATACAGCCCAATACAGTGTTGCGATACAGTCCAATACAGTGTTGCGGTACAGTCCAATACAGTGTTGCGATACAGCCAAATACAGTGTTGCGATACAGTCCAACACAGGGTTGCGATACAGTCAAATACAGTGTTGTGGTACAGTCCAATACAGTGTTGCGGTACAGTCCAATACAGTGTTGCGGTACATCCAATACAGTGTTGCGGTACAGCCCAATGCAGCGTTTGAGTACAGTCCGATACAGTGTTGGGGTACAGTCCGATACAGTGTTGCGGTACAGTCCGATACAGTGTTGCGGTACAGTCCAATACAGTGTTGCGGTACAGTCCGATACAGTGTTGCGGTACAGTCCGATACAGTGTTGCGGTACAGTCCAATACAGTGTTGCAATACAGCCCAATACAGTGTTGCGATACAGTCCGATACAGTGTTGCGGTACAGTCCGATACAGGGTTGCGGTACAGCCCAATGCATCGTTTGAGTACAGTCCGATACAGTGTTGGGGTACAGTCCGATACAGTGTTGCAGTACAGTCCAATACAGTGTTGCGGTACAGTCCGATACAGTGTTGCGGTACAGTCCGATACAGTGTTGCGGTACAGTCCGATACAGTGTTGCGGTACAGTCCGATACAGTGTTGCGATACAGCCCAATACAGTGTTGCGATACAGCTTAATACAGTGTTGCGGTACAGCCCAATACAGTGTTGCGGTACAGTCCGATACAGTATAATACAATGCGGTATAGTACGATGCAATGAAGTATTGCACAGCGGAAGTGCAATGCAGTGTACTATAAAAGTACAACAATGTACACTTGTTCAGAGCGTGTAACAGGTCCTGTATAGTATCATGTTATACGGTGTTATACAATAGAGTGTTGCACGACAGTACAAAACAACCCGTGGAAGATCAGGGTAATAACTGGTCTTCATTGACCCATACTTGTAAGAGCCGACTAACCGGATCGAGTGGTCAGGTTCGATCCATGATATGTGTCAGTGTATCCCAGAGGCGTAGATCGATGCCCATGCTGTTGATCACCGAATTGCCTGGTCAAGACTCGATTATTTACAGACCGTCGCCATATTGCTCTAACATTGCTGAGTTCGACGCTAAACAACAAACAAACAAACAAACACTCATTTGCGGTTATACTTGGCCAAAAAAACGCAACACATCAGCATACAAGGCCGACTACAACTATAACACCATGAACGCGTCTTCCTTTACAATTAACGCGGTAAACTCAAGACGTCTCGTCTCGCGCTGTCTGCCGTCTCGCCCCATGGGCGTAATTTACCGCCACCATTTGCGGTGAGATCAAAGCGGCGGCTGGCTGGATTGACGTGACGTGACATCGGCTGTTTATTGGTGACAATTACAGCGGCATTCGTCAAGAATGTGTCTGTGTAGCGCCTAATTGCTGGCAGTCAGTTGTGTACTGGGTTTGCGTCCCCACTGACGTACACCTCGCTCTCATCCTACCGATTAGAGATAGCTAGATTTGTCCGCGCGCACTGTCAGGGAGCTGTACAACGTTTCAAACAGAATGAGTTGTGTATCAGCTCCAGCTGGAGTGGTATTTTATTTGGAAAAGTAATATCATCATGAAATTCAGATAGATTATACGGACCGACGAGGCTGCAAGAGGCAATGGAAAACCATGGCCTTGATTTCTCGAAGATGTGTGGTATTATAAATTGTAGTTTGTTGGAGCTACGCCGCCTTTAGCAATATTCCAGCAATATCACGGCATGGGACAGCAGAAATGGGCTTAACACATTGTACCAATGTGGGGAATCGAACCCGGGCCTTCGGCGTGACGAGCGAACGCTTTTGCTACTAAGACGTGCAATACGCACTTGTGTGTAATACAAGAAAATGTAGCAATAACTCTATTTGGGATTAACACCGCTTTGTAAAGTACCCCTGTTATATCACATCTTCTCAGCTTAATATAGGAGCAAAGGCCGAAGTGACGCATGTCCACTTTAGTAAAGCCACGAGCAAGCATGGTGCTGGAAAACCTAGAAACGTAGGATTCTGGTGTTCCCAAGGGAAGTAACTCTGCAAGTAATTACAGAACCACCCTTATCCCTATGTCTTCCAATACAACATAGACTACCCATCAAAAGTTAAGACTCACTAGTGTAAATATAGCCCTTACTTCAGGCAACTGTTCTAAACTACATTTTGCAAAATATTTCATACTGTTTAGAGGTACTACTATTTACACGTGAACTGATGTATTGTCAAATAAATTCGTAACGTTGAAAAGATTATTGTTATGAGTTCAAGATAAACATGAGTGAAAAGTGACGTGGTATAACGATGTGACTGAGGACATGGATCCCCAGTAAGCTGGGTCCCGTCTCGTATATCGAGTTGGCGCTCGCAGAGGAAGCCGGGTACCAGTTTAAGTTACCCAGCTTTATCGGCCAAGCAATTGGTTGCGATGTAATACAGTAATTCATTATATAAAATCAACTCATATTTTGTACACTTAGCGCTGACATCAAATAGTCATTTCCAATCAAGCCAAATCATCTAATTTTGAACGATTCACGTGTGGTCAAATATGGCTGACCCACGCACGGAATCCATGCCAGAATTGAAAACAGCAATCTGTGTGGCGGATATTCATTCAGGTTTGTGGGAAACTGCGGATTGCAGTTTTTGTCTGGGTTCCGGCCCTGGTAGAAAGGCGTATAATAATTGTTAGTGCCAAACTGTCTTAAGAAACCTTCTCAATATTAATGAAAATTGATTAAACATTTCAACAGAGGTTAGAGCTGGTAAAGTTACGGTTTGCTATTGCAATATGTCTTACTTCCCAGATAAGAATGTTCCCAATGTTGGCCCTGTGCAGATTAGGTCTCCAGCACCAACCGCTGATTGCTAAATGGGGGCCCATTTAGATGTATCTTAGATGTATTTTAGATGTGTTTTAGATGTATTTTAGATGTATTTTAGATGTATTTTAGATGTGTTTTAGATGTATTTTAGATGCATTTTAGATGTGTTTTAGATGTATTTTAGATGTGTTTTAGGATGTATTTTATATGTGTTTTAGATGTATTTTAGATGTGTTTTAGATGTGTTTTAGATGTATGTGTTTTAGATGTGTTTTAGATGTATTTTAGATGTATTTTAGATGTGTTTTAGATGTATTTTAGATGTATTGTAGATGTATTTTAGATGTATTTTAGATGTATTTTAGATGTGTTTTAGATGTATTTTAGACGTATTTTAGATGTGTTTTAGATGTATTTTAGATGTATTTTAGATGTATTTTAGATGTGTTTTAGATGTATTTTAGATGTGTTTTAGATGTATTTTAGACGTATTTTAGATGTGTTTTAGATGTATTTTAGATGTATTTTAGATGTATTTTAGATGTGTTTTAGATGTGTTTTAGATGTATTTTAGATATATTTTAGATGTATATTTTAGATGTATTTTAGATGTCTTTTAGATGTCTTTTAGATGTCTTTTAGATGTATGTTAGATGTATTTTAGATGTATTTTAGATGTGTTTTAGATGTATTTTAGATGTATTTTAGATGTGTTTTAGATGTATTTTAGATGTATTTTAGATGTGTTTTAGATGTATCTTAGATGTGTCTTAGATGTATTTTAGATGTGTTTTAGATGTATTTTAGATGTGTTTTAGATGTGTTTTAGATGTATTTTAGATGTATTTTAGATGTGTTTTAGATGTATTTTAGATGTATTTTAGATGTCTTTTAGATGTATTTTAGATGTGTTTTAGATGTATTTTAGATGTATTTTAGATGTGTTTTAGATGTATTTTAGATGTATTTTAGATGTATATTTTAGATGTATTTTAGATGTATTTTAGATGTGTTTTAGATGTATTTTAGATGTGTTTTAGATGTGTTTTAGATGTATTTTAGATGTATTTTAGATGTATATTTTAGATGTATTTTAGATGTGTTTTAGATGTATTTTAGATGTGTTTTAGATGTATGTTAGATGTATTTTAGATGTATTTTAGATGTATTTTAGATGTGTTTTAGATGTATTTTAGATGTGTTTTAGATGTATTTTAGATGTATTTTAGATGTGTTTTAGATGTATCTTAGATGTGTTTTAGATGTATTTTAGATGTATTTTAGATGTGTTTTAGATGTATTTTAGATGTGTTTTAGATGTGTTTTAGATGTATTTTAGATGTATTTTAGATGTGTTTTAGATGTATTTTAGATGTGTTTTAGATGTGTTTTAGATGTATTTTAGATGTGTTTTAGATGTATTTTAGATGTATTTTAGATGTGTTTTAGATGTATTTTAGGTGTATTTTAGATGTATTTTAGATGTGTTTTTATGGTTTGTAGTTGAGTTTAATAACCTTGTTTAAAGACACACATGCACTCACACACACCAAGAGTACACACACAGGCACACATGCACTCACACACACCAAGAGTACACACACATGCACACATGCAACAGAAAAACACACAAGGTTACTTAGACATTCCTGCACACACACTCGCGCAAACATAGACATAATATGCGCTCATACAAACAAGTACACTCAGACATAACATACATGAATTTACAGCACACACACGCACACACATACACACATACACGCACACATACAAACACCTATAATACAGAGATACCCTCTTAGACATACACACACATACATCTACAACATACACGTACACCTACAATACGCGCGCGCGCACACACAACACACACGCGCGCGCGCGTATCTACAACACACACACACACACAGAGATAACCACAAGATTTAATTTTCTAAGGAATGTGGGTTACAAGTCCATTCCGTGGACGATTAAAACTTTACACATGTGTTCGATATGTTGAATCTCTGATTCACTCAGTCGACGCAATGTCTGCGCGAATGAAAATCCATAATCACACATTTTCCAAGAAAACAGACCGCCGCCACATCTCCACTACATCATAATAAAAGATGCTAATGCAGTAACGACACCGTGGAGAGCAACTGATCCCGACGTGGGCAGACACTTCCGCCACCTCCACCCACAGCGACAGTTTAATACAGATGTATTAAAGACCATGTACCGTAAAGCCTATTAGAGAGGGCTGACGTTGGTAGTTTAATACAGATTTATTAAAGACCGTGTACCGGCTGACGTTGGTAGTTTAATACAGATGTATTACGGGCCGTGTACCGTAAAGCCTGTTAGAGAGGATCACGTTGGTAGTTTAATACAGATGTATTACAGACCGTGTACCGTAAAGCCTGTTTGAGAGGATCACGTTGGTAGTTTAATACAGATGTATTACAGACCGTGTACCGTAAAGCCTGTTAGAGAGGCTCGTGTTGGTAGTTTAATACAGATGTATTACGGACCGTGTACCGTAAAGCCTATTAGAGAGGGCTGACGTTGGTAGTTTAATACAGATTTATTACAGACCGTGTACCGTAAAGCCTGTTTGAGAGGGCTGACGTTGGTAGTTTAATACAGATGTATTACAGACCGTGTACCGTAAAGCCTGTTAGAGAGGCTAAAGTTGGTAGTTTAATACAGATGTATTACAGACCGTGTACCGTAAAGCCTGTTAGAGAGGATCACGTTGGTAGTTTAATGCAGATGTATTACAGACCGTGTACCGTAAAGCCTGTTAGAGAGGATCACGTTGGTAGTTTAATACAGATGTATTACGGACCGTGTACCGTAAAGCCTGTTAGAGAGGATCACGTTGGTAGTTTAATGCAGATGTATTACAGACCGTGTACCGTAAAGCCTATTAGAGAGGGCTGACGTTGGTAGTTTAATACAGATGTATTACAGACCGTGTACCGTAAAGCCTGTTAGAGAGGCTAAAGTTGGTAGTTTAATACAGATGTATTACGGACCGTGTACCGTAAAGCCTGTTAGAGAGGATCACGTTGGTAGTTTAATACAGATGTATTACGGAACGTGTTCCGTAAAGCCCGTTAGAGAGGCTCGTGTTGGTAGTTTAATAAAGATGTATTACGGACCCTGCACCATAAAGCCTGTTAGAGAGGATCACGTTGACAGTTTAATACAGATGTATTCCAGTCCGTGTACAGTAAAGCCTATTAGAGAGGTTTTCAAGTTCAATTTAAGTGTATTTTGCCATAAGTTACGGCTATGTTTGCGTGCATACCCGTTGTGTATTCTGGTATGTTTGTGTGTTCACCGTTGTGTATTCTGGTATGTTTGTGTGTTCACCGTTGTGTATTCTGGTATGTTTGTGTGTTCACCGTTGTGTATGCTGGTATGTTTGTGTGTTCACCGTTGTGTATGCTGGTATGTTTGTGTGTTTCTCCGGGATGTATTCTGGTATGTTTGTGTGTTCACCGTTGTGTATGATGGTATGTTTGTGTGTTTCTCCGGGATGTATTCTGGTATGTTTGTGTGTTCACCGTTGTGTATGCTGGTATGTTTGTGTGTTTCTCCGGGATGTATTCTGGTATGTTTGTGTGTTTCTCCGGGATGTATGCTGGTATGTTTGTGTGTTTCTCCGGGATGTATGCTGGTATGTTTGTGTGTTTCTCCGGGATGTATGCTGGTATGTTTGTGTGTTTCTCCGGGATGTATGCTGGTATGTTTGTGTGTTTCTCCGGGATGTATGCTGGTATGTTTGTGTGTTTCTCCGGGATGTATTCTGGTATGTTTGTGTGTTTCTCCGGGATGTATGCTGGTATGTTTGTGTGTTTCTCCGATGTATGCTGGTATGTTTGTGTGTTTCTCCAGGATGTATGCTGGTATGTTTGTGTGTTCTCCAGGATGTATGCTGGTATGTTTGTGTGTTTCTCCGGGATGTATTCTGGTATGTTTGTGTGTTTCTCCGGATGTATGCTGGTATGTTTGTGTGTTTCTCCGGATGTATTCTGGTATGTTTGTGTGTTTCTCCGGATGTATTCTGGTATGTTTGTGTGTTTCTCCGGATGTATGCTGGTATGTTTGTGTGTTTCCGGGATGTATTCTGGTATGTTTGTGTGTTTCTCCGGGATGTATGCTGGTATGTTTGTGTGTTTCTCCGGGATGTATTCTGGTATGTTTGTGTGTTTCTCCGGGATGTATTCTGGTATGTTTGTGTGTTTCTCCGGGATGTATTCTGGTATGTTTGTGTGTTTTCCTCGGGATGTATGCTGGTATGTTTGTGTGTTTCTCCGGGATGTATTCTGGTATGTTTGTGTGTTTCTCCGGGATGTATGCTGGTATGTTTGTGTGTTTCTCCGGGATGTATTCTGGTATGTTTGTGTGTTTCTCAGGATGTATGCTGGTATGTTTGTGTGTTTCTCCGGGATGTATTCTGGTATGTTTGTGTGTTTCTCCGGGATGTATGCTGGTATGTTTGTGTGTTTCTCCGGGATGTATGCTGGTACGTTTGTGTGTTTCTCCGGGATATATTCTGGTATGTTTGTGTGTTTCTCCGGGATGTAACTCTCAAAGGAATGAATATGACTTTCGCAGGAGTAATAATTTGCTGTATTTTTATAACAAAATTAAGAATATTTTAGTTTATGAACGCCCTCCATTAGCTTGTAGCTGCACAACAGCTCGCCGTCTCACAGCCGGGATGTTACTGGTACAAACAAGTATTCATAGTATGACATTCATATGTTTCTTTACATGGTATGTATTACACTGTGGGTGAAATTCTGGAAATAAACAAACGAACACTTCTACATTCATGTGTTTCTTATTCGTTTCTATGAGTATATTTATTTACTCCTGGTACGTATGGTTGTTTTAAAGGCTTTTACTCACGTTTCGTGTTGTTTGGTTCACATTGAGGGTAAATCATCGTAATATGTAAATATGTATAGAGCCTCGCTGTGTGGCATCATGCAACACCTTGCAACACCCTGCCACACCCTGCAGTACCCTGCAACACCCTGCAGCACCCGGCCACACCCGTCTCACCAGAGGTCTGTAAGAAGCACAACCGCATACTCTCAGATAAAACCGGTGTTGGGGGCACTGCAATAGTTGCATCAGTCAAAGCCAGAGTAACTTCTCTCCCTCTCTTACCAATATGTGTACAGCGCCACAATATTTGATTTAACACCTCCACATATACACCGATTAGACATGTACCAGGTCAAGCACTCAAAACAGACTGTTAAAGTCACTGTAACTCAGGTTCTTTGGGTCTGTAGCATGATGATGATGATGATGATGATGATCTCCTGTTTCTTCTTCTTCATATCATATAACACCATAATCGTTAGGAAGCACTGAGTTGACACATTCAGTCTATTGCTACACAAACGACGCGAGCTTCACATTTATCTGCTATAGTCGTTCCTGTCAGAACAAGATCCAAACATTACATTTTATTGTTATGTTCGTTGGTATTCTATATCGGAGTCCATATCAACATATGTTGTTCGAACCAGGCGACTTTATTCCTAATATGGTTGGAAATAAGCGAGTTCATGAAAAACGTATATGCACCCGCTCAAATATCACTTCACGCGCACCAGTCTATTGTTTACGTCATCCGGAAGCCATTGTTAATGTCATTAGAATCTGACTGTGACATCAAGTCGGACTGACCATATAGTCTATTATATGGTATCTGACTGTGACATCAAGTCGGACTGACGTCATACTAAAAACGTCGCAATATATAACCCTGTTGACGTCATTCGACTATAGTGCTTTTCTAAGACGGCTGTCATTCTCGTCCGTGAAATACGGAAAGATTATGACCACCTTATCGTAAAATCAATCGGACAGACATGCGTGCATAAAATCCTTTATTATTGGCTCAGTGACTTGAAGGTGTGTCATCGTAACACAACAGAGTCAATCGTTGCTCATAATGTCAGTCACCGGATTGTCTCGATTTGACTCGATTACTTGCTGTCGCGTGGATTTTGCAGCGTAAAGACCCGCGGAGATCCGGGTTAGAATTTGTCTTCAGCAACCCATGCTTGTCGTGAAAGGAGACTAACGGGATAGGGTGGTCAGGCTCACTGATTTGGTCAACACATGTCATCGGATCCCAGTTACGTAGATCGATGCTAATGCTGTTGATCACTGGATTGTCTGGTCCAGACTTGAATGTGTGGGCGGTGGGGTAGCCTATTCAATAAAGCGTTCGCTCGTCACGCCGAAGATCCGGGTTCGATTGCCCACATGGGCACAGTGTGTGAAGCCCATTTCGTGTGTCCCCCGCCGTGATATTGCTGGAATATTGCTAAAAGCGGCGTAAAACTAAAGTCTTGAAATTGTACAGTTCGCCGCCATATAGCTGGAATTTTGCTGAGTGTGGCGTTAAACAACAAGCAACAACATTTACAGCGTTAAACAACAAAGGAAACACACAATCAGTTTCCAGGCAACTCTGAGTTTCTGAGAGTGTGAAGTGTGACTGGATTATGTGGGTCATTATTCGTCGTATTCCCGTCATTGTCAGTCTCATACATATTCAATGACTACATTCAGCCTGTCAGTGTGAAGAATTAGCGCACCGCTGTGTCCTTTCTAAACACTCATACAATTAGTTAGACATTTTGTTATACAAACTTTCAAAGCTACGTAGATAGCATTGAGGCTGTCAGTATCGTCACACACGTTACCTGTTACCTGTCCTTATACTGTGATTTATACATTGAGAACGCCGTGATCTAAACAGTGTACATTGAGAACACCTCGTTGTATGGGCGTGGATTCGTTCTGTAACAAACTATTCACAAAGCGGACAATTCAGTCAGTGGTCGCGACAATAACGACTATTGGGAACACCGCTGCTTTAAAAGATCTCTTAAAGGCGCAGTCTCGGCAATTTTATATGGAAATCGGAGTGAGTGAGCGAGTGAGTAAGATTAGTTACACGTGGCCTATAGCAATGTTCCAGCAATATCCCGGTGGGGGACACTAGAAATGGGCATCACGCACTGTACCCATGCAGGGAATCGAACCAAGGTCTTCGGCGAACCAACCCGTAGAGCTCGGAGGAAATATTGTCCAGTGTCGCCGTATACTGAATAATGCTTCCAATTGTCGAAATTTCCAAATTTAACACAAAATTCCATTCTTCTTGAACAACGCAGTCTATATTCATTAATAATTGGATTAAATAGCCGTTACATGACAACGACATTGGGGGACGGATATACAGAAGAGATATGAAATAGAGATGTTATCAGCGGTATCTGTTGTTTGTAATAGAGATGTTATCAGCGGTATCTGTTGTTTGTAATAGAGATGTTATCAGCGGTATCTGTTGTATGAAATAGAGATGTTATCAGCGGTATCTGTTGTTTGTAATAGAGATGTTATCAGCGGTATCTGTTGTTTGTAATACAGATGTTATCAGCGGTATCTGTTGTTTGTAATGCAGATGTTATCAGCGGTATCTGTTGTTTGTAATAGAGATGTTATCAGCGGTATCTGTTGTTTGTAATACAGATGTTATCAGCGGTATCTGTTGTTTTGTAACAGAGATGTTATCAGCGGTATCTGTTGTTTGTAATAGAGATGTTATCAGCGGTATCTGTTGTTTGTAATAGAGATGTTATCAGCGGTATCTGTTGTTTGTAATAGAGATGTTATCAGCGGTATCTGTTGTTTGTAATAGAGATGTTATCAGCGGTATCTGTTGTTTGAAATAGAGATGTTATCAGCGGTATCTGTTGTTTGTACATACGACGAAGATAGATTTGTATATATAAACTTACGTACAAAGGAACACACCTGGTGTTTTGGGATTATTTAAAAAGTGTTGTGATTTTGACTGACAGTGGCATGTGTGAGACCATTGTAATAATTAGAAGAGTGATTTGGAATTAACGCCTCCTGAAACATCATCATCATCATCATCATCATCATCATCATCATCATCATCATCATCATCATCATCATCATCATCATCACCACTCGTATATTAATCAAAATAACCCACCATCGGTGGTACATCAGCATAACAAAGGAGTAAATACAAAATGTAATAAATACATTTATTTCACGGCATGTTACTGTAGTGCACAACGAAGGCTCAAAGCGAGGCGACCCGTGAAGGTCCGAGTTAGAATATTGATCTTCAGAAACCCATGCTTGTCGTAAGAGGAGACTAACGGGATCGGGTGGTCAGGGTCGCTGACTTGGTTGAAACATGTCATTGCTTTCCAAGTGCGCAGATCGATGCTCATGCTGTTGATCGCTGGATTGTCTGGTCCAGACTGGATTATTTACAGACCGCCGCCATATAACTGGAAAATGGCTGAGTGCAGCGTAAAACTAAACTCACTCATTCATTCACTCAAAGCGAGGCAGACACATACCGTTTAGGGAAATCAGAACACGCTGGCACGGAAGGTAGAACAAATACGGTAATAAACGACATATTATTCGGTATTGATGTGCAACAGGTCCTGAAAAACACTTCGTACCTGAACTGCACCCAACATGTCTATACACCCCACACAGTTATATTCATGCAGCTGGAATCGGCAGTGCACCTTTAAGTCCTCCGACAGACACTAGTCGGCCCTCACCAACAATACTTCTTTAGAACCACCGTGTTGCTGGTACACGCAACAGGTAGTCGGCGTAGTTGCTTCACTGTGGGCATGGAGGGACGACTTAACGTGCCTGACAACGTGTCGGAAGGGGGGCTGTCAAGTCCGTCGCCGGTTCCTAAAAAGACCAGAAAGAGATGGGGCCGAGATGAAGATGGGAGTAGAGGCTCGCTATCAAGGTAAACCTTTAACGTCGTCTCAGTCATCCAACGAGGGATATCTCTCACATTATGCTAGTCCAACCTAGCTAACGGATCTTGTAAAATGTGATAATTCCGTAATGTCGCTAGCCAAAACAACAGGCATTTTAAAATGAACCGATACATCTGTAATCCTCTTATCGTCCTAAATTGGTCAGTAGGTATTCTGTAATCCCCTTCAGTAGATATTCTGTGTGTAGGTATTCTGTATGTAATCCCCTACAGTAGATATTCTGTGTGTAGGTATACTGTATGTAATCCTCTACAGTAGATATTATGTGTGGAGGTATTCTGTATCCTGTATGTAATCTCACATGAACCTACAGTAGGTATTCTGTATGTAATCTCACGTGAACCTACTGTAGGTATTCTGTATGTAGCCTCACGTGATCCTACATTAGGTATTGTGTATGTAATCTCACGTGATCCTACAGTGGAATTCTGTATGTAATCTCACGTGATCCTACAGTAGGTATTCTGTATGTCATCTCACGTGATCCTACAGTGGGATTCTGTATCCAATCTCACGTGATCTTACAGTAGGTATTCTGTATGTAATATCATGTGATCTTACAGTAGGTATTCTGTATGTAATATCATGTGATCCTACAGTAGGTATTCTGTATGTAATCTCAGTGGATCCTTCTGTAGGTATTCCTTGTGTCATCTAATGTGATCCTACAGTAGGTATTCTGTATGCAACCTCACGTGATCTTACAGTAGGTATTCTGTATGTAATCTCGCGTGATCCTACAGTAGGTATTCTGTATGTAATCTCACGTGATCCTACAGTAGGTATTCTGTATGCAGCCTCACGTTATCCTACAGTAGGTATTCTGTATGCAACCTCACGTGATCCTACAGTAGGTATTCTGTATGTTATCTCGCGTGATCCTACTGTAAGTATTCTGTATGTAATCTCACGTGGTCCTACTGTAGGTGTTCTGTATATAATCTCACGCGGTCCTACAGTAGGTGTTCTGTATATAATCTCGCGTGATCCTACAGTAGGTATTCTGTATGTAATCTCACGTGATCCTACAGTAGGTATTCTGTATGTTATCTCGCGTGATCCTACTGTAAGTATTCTGTATGTAATCTCACGTGATCCTACAGTAGGTATTCTGTATGTAATCTCACGTGATCCAACAGTAAGTATTCAGTATATAATCTCAGTGGAGCTCTGTATTTATATCACCTGACCATTTTAGTAAGGTGTATGTCCCTATCCGATATAATTTTGTTAATCCGTACTCAAGGTACATTGTTTTGTTTACTACAAACACTACGATGTATATTCTGTTTCGTGGAATTCCTTTTATATACACATAAGAGGAAAGTTCCGCTATTCGTTGTGCAGGTCCCAGGTCCCTTTCGAATCCTAATTTACCCTGATTATTTTTTCTAGGTTTGAGTGTACCAAAGCCACAGTGATATATGTCTCGGGTGGACTTTCCTTCCTCACCTACACGACTCGCGGTGATGTTACCCGATAGTGACGTCGAAACATTTCATTCACGTGCTCACAGCATTCTCGTTAATCCAGACTGTACAGATAGTCCGGATTGATAGATGTCCGCTGAACGAGTGATGCATGAAGCGCAATATTGCTGCGCATCTGTACCGATGACCATTATGGTCATGGAGACGAGGTTCCGCAATACTGAGATCCGGACTGATGGAATATTACTGCAACGTCAGCAACGCTTCTTGTATCGGGGTTAACGCTGCTGTTGCCTAGCCCCATTCAGGGTTTCATGTTCCATTCAGGGTTTCATGTTCCATTCAGGGTTTCATGTTCCATTCAGGGTTTCATGTTTCATTCAGGGTTTCATGTTTCACTACGTACAGCCTGCGCTGTGACGAGTACCGATGTATTCTATGTAGTGTATGAACTTTTTCATCCAGCAACAATGTAACATATTTGTGTCTAAATGGTGAATTCAGCAGGTATTTTCACAAAGGTCTGAGGCATCACGGCAGTTGACGCTAGGACTGAGTGAATATGGTTTTACGCCGCTTTTTAAACACAGTAACTTTTGGTTCCCAACAAGAATACAATGTATTAAAGTGCCAGCAGGATGAGGGGGAGGAAGAAGGACAGGAGCTTCTCCTCGGCGGGACAGGACACGCTGGAAGGGGATGCAGACAAAACAGGTGATTGTTGTGGGAGTGGGAGAGGAGAGGGAGAGAGAGAGAGAGAGAGAGAGAGAGAGAGGGAGAGAGAGAGAGAGAGAGAGAGAGGAGGAGAGAGAGAGAGAGAGAGAGAGAGAGAGAGAGAGAGAGAGGAGAGGAGAGAGAGAGAGAGAGAGAGAGAGAGAGAGAGAGAGAGAGAGAGAGAGAGAGAGAGAGAGAGAGAGAGAGAGAGAGAGAGAGAGAGAGAGGAGAGGGGAGAGAGAGAGAGAGAGAGAGGGACAGAGAGGGGAGAGAGAGTACGATGTGCGAGGGTGTGTAGTATAACGCTAGTCTGTATATTTGTTTTGTTAGCTTGTTAACGCCACATACTGCAATATTCCAGCAAAATGGCGACGGTCGGTAAATAATCGAGATTGAGTCTGGATCCGACAAACATGAGCATGAGCACCGACTCCAGATTCTTGTCACCATGCAGTCAACTAAATGTAGAGTATAACTGATCAGTAGGTGATGTGTGGCCGATGTCTTCATATCTGCTATAAGTATACTGTGCGAATCACGATGTGCGAAACATTGGTTCTTGTGGCTACTCATTCTTTGAATCAAACACAACGGGATTGTCAATTACTCTAGCCCGTGCCGATGAAAGGCGTTTTTCGTTGTTTTGTTTGTTTGTTTGCTTGCTGTTTAACACTGTAGTCGAGCTTTATAACGCTGGTCTGTAACTAACAGCTCCTGGACCAGACAATCCAGTGATCGGCATCATGAGCATTGATCCACCCGGACTGGATTCAATGACATGTATCAACCAAGTCAGAGGGCTCTACCTCTGTTAGCTGTTTACCCGAATCTTTACTTGTTGGAGATAAATTCTGACTAGATCTTCAAGGAAGCGGGTGACCCTTACGAACGATGTTAGCAAAGAATATGTTTCACGTTGGCAGGTCCCTACAGTTGCTCCGGGTTCTTCCAGTCGGACTTCGCGGAGCTGTGTCAGAGAGAGGACGTCGTGTACGTCCCCCAGATCCTCCCCCGGGCGAAGCGTCCGCTGTCCCCGGGCCACACCCCGACGGTAAACCAGACCGAGGGAAAAACAACAAAGTTCAACCACCACCGGAAGTACAGCCAGAGCCTCTGGTAGACGAGGAAGGCGGTAAGCGGAATTGTGTCAGATAATGTAGAGATTTAGTGACTGAAGGCGCCGCAATTCGCCACCTAGAGTTGCCTCCCCTAGCCGTACGTGAAACCAGCAGTGGTGGTTTCGAATCCCTGATGCGGTTCGATTTTTATCTCTGGGTTTGAGAGTATTGTTCCGATAGTCTTGGCTTCTAACACAACTCACTCACCGGGTCACCAGAACTTCCCTCGTTGGTACACTGTAGATGGTGTAACAAATCAATAAGAAACATGGCGTCTTTGAAAATCTAAAATAATTTGTTTAAATTCACATAATCTTAATAGGGCTCCTGCAAACTTGAATCTCTTACTGGGCTTAAAAAACATTCTTGAATGATCGAGGGAAGATGTGTTCATATGGCGTTATCGACCATTATGCAAATACCAACACATGTAGAGATATTGAATATATATCCTGATTGCCTGATACCAGAGCCAGTGGAGCCTCCTCCCAAGACGTACACTGTGAAGGACAAGTTTGAGTACTTCAAGCCATCGATACAGGTGGAGATGGACAACCCTGACAAGCTGGACACTGTCACTGAAATATACATTCGTGGTGAGTATATGTGGACACTGTCACTGAAATATACATTCGTGGTGGGTATATGTGGACACTGCCATGGAAATATACATTCGTGGTGGGTATATGTGGACACTGTCACTGAAATATACATTCTGTGGTGGGTATATGTGGACACTGTCACTGAAATATACATCCGTGGTGGGTATATGTGAACACTGTCACTGAAATATACATTCGTGGTGGGTATATGTGGACACTGTCACTGAAATATACATCTGTGGTGGGTATATGTGGACACTGTCACTGAAATATACATCCGAAATATGCATGGTGGTGGGTATATGTGGTGTCACTGAAATATACATCCGTGGTGGGTATATGTGAACACACTGTCACTGAAATATACATCCGTGGTGGGTATATGTGGGACATCCGTGGTGGGTATATGTCACTGAAATATACATCCGTGGTGGGTATATGTGGACACTATCACTGAAATATACATCTGTGGTGGGTATATGAACACTGTCACTGAAATATACACTGTCACTGAAATACATCCGTGGTGGGTATATGTGGACACCGGGTCACCGAAATATACATCTGGTGGTGGGTATATGTGACACCGTCACTGAAATATACATCCGTGGTGGGTACATGATGACACCGTCACTGGAAATATACATCCGTGGTGGGCATATGAACATGTGGTATATGTGGACACTCACTGAAATATACATCCGTGGTGGGTATATGTGGACACTATCACTGAAATATACATCTGTGGTGGGTATATGTGAACACTGTCACTGAAATATACATCTGTGGTGGGTATATGTGGACACTGTCACTGAAATATACATCCGTGGTGGGTATATGGTGAGTATAGTGACACTGTCACTGAAATATACATCTCGTGGTGAGTGGTATATATACTGGAAATATACATCTGTGGTGGACCACTGGGTATATGTGGACACTGTCACTGAAATATACTGAAATATACATCCATGGTGGGTATATGTGGAAATAACATCTGTGGTGGGTATATGTCAACACTGTCACTGAAATATACATCTGTGGTGGGTATATGTGAACACTGTCACTGAAATATACATCCATGGTGGGTATATGTGAACACTGTCCCTCAAATATACTTCTGTTGTTTGCATATCCGGACAAAGTCACTGAAAACCATTTGTGTACAACACACTACATTATAAACAAATATGACATGCAAATTAATGTTAAGCTGAGTCTTTGTAAAGCAAGCATTGCGTGTGGTTACATATTCTGTAAATATGCTTATCCCCTCAATCAAAGGGAGATAACTGACTGCGCTCTATGGTTCCAGGTTGGAAGGTTGACGAATGTATGATGAACATATTCAAACAGTGCTGGCCGGCCATGGAGAGGCTACATACAATCAAGTGAGTCAGGTCCACTCTTCAAATATCTCTATTCCCGTAGATGGGGGCGCGGTGGGCGAACTGGCTAAAGCGCCAGGCTAGTGATCCAGCGAGCTTGAGGTGACGGGATCGAGCCCACCTGTGACCGGGTACCCTGTCGGGCGCGGTGGGCGAACTGGCTAAAGCGCCAGGCTAGTGATCCAGCGAGCTTGAGGTGACGGGATCGAGCCCACCTGTGACCGGGTGCCCTGTCGGGCGCGGTGGGCGAACTGGCTAAAGCGCCAGGCTAGTGATCCAGCGAGCTTGAGGTGACGGGATCGAGCCCACCTGTGACCGGGTGCCCTGTGGGGCGCGGTGGGCGAAAGCGGGGGCGAACTGGCTAAAGCGCCAGGCTTGTGATCCTTCGAGCTTGAGGTGACGGGATCGAACCCACCTGTGACCGGGTGTAAAAACCTTGGAGTCAACTTTGTGTGCAGACTCTTTCAGTGTTGTCACAACCCCTAGTGTGCAGTACACAACCCTGTGCACTTAAAAGAACCCACGAATCCGTTGGTATATGACCAGATGGTGGCCACATGAATACGTGCAAACACCCAGTTGCGGGTACAGCAATGTGCAGTAAACTTGGACAAAGTACTGTGACTATGTGTCCCAGTCCACCCAGCTGTGAATGGGTACCTCGTAAGGATGGGAATGTCACAATAACTCGGTGCACCTAGTGGCTGCAAGAGTTGTATACTCCCCAGGGAGTTGAGATTGACAATACGATGTGCCGTTGAGGTTGACATCCAGTGAACGAGGGAAAAACAAAAGCGCCTTTGAGCAGCTGAGATGAGTATGATATCGGCGCTGTATGTATGTATGTATGTAAAATATCGGGGATACACGCGTACACACGGAGGGAAACACACACAATCAAGCACAGACACGCATGGGCGCAATGTATGTATGGATGTATGTATGGATGTATGTATGGATGTATGTATGGATGGATGGATGGATGGATGGATGGGTGGATGGATGGATGTGTGGATGTATGGATGTATGGATGGATGTGTGGATGGATGGATGGATGGATGGGTGGATGTATGGTGGATGGATGTGTGGATGGGTGGATGGATGTATGGATGGATGTGTGGATGGGTGGATGGGTGGATGGGTGGATGGATGTATGGATGTATGGATGTATGGGTGGATCGATGGATGGATGGATGGATGGATGGGTGGATGGATGGATGGATGGATGGATGGATGGATGGGTGGATGGATGTATGGATGTATGGATGTTCACTTACACACTCACTTTATGAGTGAGAATCTATTGAGAAGAGGATCCATAATCTATGTCATTGCGCCCATGCGTGTCTGTGCTTGATTGTGTGTGTATCCCTCCGTGTGTACGCGTGTATCCCCGATATTTCAGTATTAACCATACCTTGCTTAACCATAGCATACTACCATAACACGTGCGGTCACTGTCCCTCTTATCCTCCTCGACTTCTCACCTGTACACTCTTCTTCCCCAGCCTGTGGCAGGTCGGACTGACGGGGAAGACAGTCGCCATCTTGGCGTCCATAGTGTCGGAATGCGAAGTCCTCAAGTAAGTCATGATGTCACGTTAGCATACGTTTCACTGATTGGGTTAGATCCTTGCAGGTATTTGCGGAAGTGCACCTAAAATGATAAGCTCTTAGTCAAACACAACAACCTCTATCCATCCATCCATCTGTCTATCTGTAACGTCGTTTAAAATCGGATTGATTAAAGACCTCCACAAAGCTGGAATATTGCTGAGCGCGGCGTTAAATACCAACAACCAACCAGCCAACTTATAGGTCGAATCTTAGACTCTTGTGAAAACGATGTCAGCGCGTAAACGTTAAATGGAAGTCCAGTTTAAAATAAAGAAGAAATCGGCACAGGACGGGGGTAAACTGAAGTTTGTTTTGTTTTTTCTCTTCACCACTAACATATTGCAATGTGACCCTGTCCTAGTGAAGCTTGTACACCCAGCTATAAAATGGGTACCCGAGAGGATGTGCTGGCAATGTGAGTGGTTAGTTCACTGGCTGTATGATCCCCACGGAGTTGAAACAATAACGGAACGTATGATAGTGTCCTATGACCGGGGATAGTAATGTACGTAGCGCCGTGAGCAGGCAATGTGCCTGGATATGACCGCCATATAAGCAGACTATTACTTACTCACGGCGTTGTGTTTCAGGGAGCTGATCCTGGACGGGAATAGTGTGGAGGAGGAGAACTGGTATCAGCTGATCGGGGACGATAGCAGGTGGGTGGTACTACTTGTATCACACGGTGTTACTGTACTATAAGTTACTTGACAACATCAGGTGGGTGGTACTACTTGTATCACACGGTGTTACTGTACTATAAGTTACTTGACAACATCAGGTGGGTGGTACTACTTGTATCACACGGTGTTACTGTACTATAAGTTACTTGACAACATCAGGTGGGTGGTACTACTTGTATCACACGGTGTTACTGTACTATAAGTTACTTGACAACATCAGGTGGGTGGTACTACTTGTATCACACGGTGTCTCTGTACTATAAGTTACTTGACAACATCAGGTGGGTGGTACTACTTGTATCACACGGTGTTACTGTACTATAAGTTACTTGACAACATCAGGTGGGTGGTACTACTTGTATCACACGGTGTTACTGTACTATAAGTTACTTGACAACATCAGGTGGGTGGTACTACTTGTATCACACGGTGTTACTGTACTATAAGTTTACTTGACAACATCAGGTGGGTGGTACTACTTGTATCACACGGTGTTACTGTACTATAAGTTACTTGACAACATCAGGTGGGTGGTACTACTTGTATCACACGGTGTTACTGTACTATAAGTTACTTGACAACATCAGGTGGGTGGTACTACTTGTATCACACGGTGTTACTGTACTATAAGTTACTTGACAACATCAGGTGGGTGGTACTACTTGTATCACACGGTGTTACTGTACTATAAGTTACTTGACAACATCAGGTGGGTGGTACTACTTGTATCACACGGTGTTACTGTACTATAAGTTACTTGACAACATCAGGTGGGTGGTACTACTTGTATCACACGGTGTTACTGTACTATAAGTTACTTGACAACATCAGGTGGGTGGTACTACTTGTATCACACGGTGTTACTGTACTATAAGTTACTTGACAACATCAGGTGGGTGGTACTACTTGTATCACACGGTGTTACTGTACTATAAGTTACTTGACAACATCAGGTGGGTGGTACTACTTGTATCACACGGTGTTACTGTACTATAAGTTACTTGACAACATCAGGTGGGTGGTACTACTTGTATCACACGGTGTTACTGTACTATAAGTTACTTGACAACATCAGGTGGGTGGTACTACTTGTATCACACGGTGTTACTGTACTATAAGTTACTTGACAACATCAGGTGGGTGGTACTACTTGTATCATCACACGGTGTTACTGTACTATAAGTTACTTGACAACATCAGGTGGGTGGTACTACTTGTATCACACGGTGTTACTGTACTATAAGTTACTTGACAACATCAGGTGGGTGGTACTACTTGTATCACACGGTGTTACTGTACTATAAGTTACTTGACAACATCAGGTGGGTGGTACTACTTGTATCACACGGTGTTACTGTACTATAAGTTACTTGACAACATCAGGTGGGTGGTACTACTTGTATCACACGGTGTTACTGTACTATAAGTTACTTGACAACATCAGGTGGGTGGTACTACTTGTATCACACGGTGTTACTGTACTATAAGTTACTTGACAACATCAGGTGGGTGGTACTACTTGTATCACACGGTGTTACTGTACTATAAGTTACTTGACAACATCAGGTGGGTGGTACTACTTGTATCACACGGTGTTACTGTACTATAAGTTACTTGACAACATCAGGTGGGTGGTACTACTTGTATCACACGGTGTTACTGTACTATAAGTTACTTGACAACATCAGGTGGGTGGTACTACTTGTATCACACGGTGTTACTGTACTATAAGTTACTTGACAACATCAGGTGGGTGGTACTACTTGTATCACACGGTGTTACTGTACTATAAGTTACTTGACAACATCAGGTGGGTGGTACTACTTGTATCACACGGTGTTACTGTACTGTAATATAAGTTACTTGACAACATCAGGTGGGTGGTACTACTTGTATCACACGGTGTTACTGTACTATAAGTTACTTGACAACATCAGGTGGGTGGTACTACTTGTATCACACGGTGTTACTGTACTATAAGTTACTTGACAACATCAGGTGGGTGGTACTACTTGTATCACACGGTGTTACTGTACTATAAGTTACTTGACAACATCAGGTGGGTGGTACTACTTGTATCACACGGTGTTACTGTACTATAAGTTACTTGACAACATCAGGTGGGTGGTACTACTTGTATCACACGGTGTTACTGTACTATAAGTTACTTGACAACATCAGGTGGGTGGTACTACTTGTATCACACGGTGTTACTGTACTATAAGTTACTTGACAACATCAGGTGGGTGGTACTACTTGTATCACACGGTGTTACTGTACTATAAGTTACTTGACAACATCAGGTGGGTGGTACTACTTGTATCACACGGTGTTACTGTACTATAAGTTACTTGACAACATCAGGTGGGTGGTACTACTTGTATCACACGGTGTTACTGTACTATAAGTTACTTGACAACATCAGGTGGGTGGTACTACTTGTATCACACGGTGTTACTGTACTATAAGTTACTTGACAACATCAGGTGGGTGGTACTACTTGTATCACACGGTGTTACTGTACTATAAGTTACTTGACAACATCAGGTGGGTGGTACTACTTGTATCACACGGTGTTACTGTACTATAAGTTACTTGACAACATCAGGTGGGTGGTACTACTTGTATCACACGGTGTTACTGTACTATAAGTTACTTGACAACATCAGGTGGGTGGTACTACTTCAGGTATCACACGGTGTTACTGTACTATAAGTTACTTGACAACATCAGGTGGGTGGTACTACTTGTATCACACGGTGTTACTGTACTATAAGTTACTTGACAACATCAGGTGGGTGGTACTACTTGTATCACACGGTGTTACTGTACTATAAGTTACTTGACAACATCAGGTGGGTGGTACTACTTGTATCACACGGTGTTACTGTACTATAAGTTACTTGACAACATCAGGTGGGTGGTACTACTTGTATCACACGGTGTTACTGTACTATAAGTTACTTGACAACATCAGGTGGGTGGTACTACTTGTATCACACGGTGTTACTGTACTATAAGTTACTTGACAACATCAGGTGGGTGGTACTACTTGTATCACACGGTGTTACTGTACTATAAGTTATTTGGACAACATCAGGTGGGTGGTACTACTTGTATCACACGGTGTTACTGTACTATAAGTTACTTGACAACATCAGGTGGGTGGTACTACTTGTATCACACGGTGTTACTGTACTATAAGTTACTTGAAAATGCTAATCATTGTAAAGTAACAATTAAATGACATCAAGTATATCTACCCTGAAGCTGATTAGCGCTATTGTTTACGTTGAACACAGTGGTTATTACATTGTACAAACTACCAGAGGTTAGACAAATTATATTGGATGATAAATGGAATCTCTGTCTTTTAAACACAAACCGATTAACACTAGTTAGCAAAGAATTTAATGTATTTTGATAAAACTACTTTCGGGATGAATGTGTGTTTTTAAGTTGACTATCATCAGAAGTGTCTGTAGTTGTCGTTATCATTATTGTCGTTATCAATTAAACCGGGCTAGAATTGGTCTTCAGTTCTAAAATTAGACCTAATTTTTCACTAAATGGAATATTTAATGCTTGATTCATTCAATACGCTTTGTACAACCGTAAATGTTACCCATGCTTCTTGTAAGAGGCGACTAACGGGATTTAGTGGTCAAGTCCGCTGGTCATGTGACATCGTGTCCCAATTGCATAGACCGATACTGCTGCTGTCGATCACTGGATTGATTGGTCCAGAGTCGAGTGCTTACAGACCGCCGCCATATAGCTGTAAACAAGATGAGTGAGGCCTCACACACCAACACACACACCCATTGTCAATTATATAATTAAAATGTTCCTGATGATGTCACGTACCTGACTCGACGATGATGAGACTGGTAATGTCCTCTCCCCACAGCGTCCAGACGTTGTCCCTCCAGCACTGTTCCATCACAGACGCGGGGGTGGAGGGGATCAGCAGGGCCCTGGGTACAGCCAAGAGGTTCAACACCAAGCTCTTGTCTCTCATCCTCACCGGGAACAGGATCACAGATGTCGGCGCAGAGCATCTAGCACGGGTAATGACGTCAGTCACCTGCAAACATCTGAATTTTGATAATTCTTGGTCATACATCTTAGCATATGCACCAACGAGCTTTTTGGAACGAGACATATTACTGAATGACATCTTGATTCCAGACACTGCAGGAGAAACATGTATTGTAGTATACACAAGTAAAAAGTAGCGCAACACCCCATAATTTTCATAGCTTCAATTTGTTACCATTAACCAAAGCAAATGGACCTATCCAAACTTCCGTTCAGCGTACTGTTTTGTATATACCAACCCACGAGAATAATTCATTCTAATTGTGGTATAACACGATGATTGGTCAAGCTATAAATTTCCGACCGTATAAGCATATACGGTCGCAACCGATTCACCCCTTTGAATGTATTTTCATTGGGGTAACGCTGTTTTTCAGGACAATTTGTCAATTAATTTATCCATTAACCAAAACAGTATCATAATTGGACTTATTCAAATCATCAAGATTATGACGTTTAGCGTGATGTCACTACGTCATTTGAACTGATATACCGTAGTTGAGGAAAGCCGGCCCCTCTATGAATAAATTAAATGACAAAACTTGACTGTGGAAGCTCTGAGGTGCTGGATGACGTATTACTCATTGTTCTTTACGACAGACGATTATGACGTCAGTCGTAGGTCCTAGATGTAAAATGCATACCGCAACTTATATTGTCGGTGGTAGTTGTATGGCATAAATCCTGTCTTCTAAATTAGAATATTTCACGCAACTCCTAAAGTTTTGGTGCAAAATGCATGATGTCATAACTATGTTAGTAGTGAAAGCTGGATGGCATAATAACTATATTAGTAATTAAAGCTGTACGACGTAACTCCTTTGTTCATAAGCAAGATATATACCACAGAATTACTGTGTTCAGGATGACTGTGTCATTCTTTTCTTCTTCATGAGAGCTCTTGATGATATTCTTTTGTCCCTGATGACATAACGTAAGTTTTATACTAATTATTCGGGTTGTATGACAATTCGTATGTTTTCCGATAGCTCTATGACGTAATGCCCCGGTACTTTCACACAAATATATGACGTAGCTCTTATGTTCTTGATGACTACTGTATGGCTAAATTACTTCGTTTAGGTAGTTTAGCTGGATTCTAAACTCCATCTTTTCGTGAGGTGTATGAAAAAATCTGTCTGTTTCCCAGGGCCTCAGGATGAACAGGAGGTTGATGTCACTGTCCCTGGCCAACAACCAGATCGGGGACATGGGCGTCAAGAAGATTGCAGAGGTTAGATATTGACACATCTGGTGATGACATTAATTTGGTATTTTTATTCCAAAATAATGAGTCCTTTAAAAACAGATGACAAGCTTTGTTCTTTCACGCCACCTCAGCAATATTCCAGCTATATGGCGGCGGTCTGTAAATAATCGAGTCCGGACCAGACAATCCAGTGATCAACAGCATGAGCATCGATTGGCGCAATTGGGAACTGATGACATGTGTCAACCAAGCCAGCGACCCTGACCACCTGATCCCGTTAGTCGCTTCTTACGACAAGCACGGGTTACGGAAGATCAATATTCTAACCGGCACCTCCATGGGTCAGATAACTGAGTCTGGACCAGACGATCCGGTATCAACTTCATGCGCATCGATCTTCGCAGTTAGGAAACGATGACCTGCGTCAACCACCTCAGCGAGCCCGACCTCGTAGCTGCCTCCTCTGACAAGCATGGGTCACTGTAGCAATTCTAACCCCGTCTCCGTACATACTACTGTTGCGGATATCGAAAGCAGTGAGGTGTCCGCTCGTCACACTGAAGACCCCGGGTTCGATTCCCCACTTGGGTACAATGTGTGAAGCCCATTTCTGGTCTCCCCCGCCGTAATAGTGCTGGAATATTGATAAAAGCGGCGTAAAATCAAACTCACTCACTCACTCACAAGACTCCCCGACTGTTGCAGGCGTTGTCGCGGTTTCCCCTGACTCACGAGGAGTTGGTGGAGCGACGCCGGCTCATCTCGGAGAAGGAGGCTGCAGAGAAGAGCAAAGCGGTGAGGAAGAAACATACAATACTTCTAGCAAACAAACTTCACTGTACACACCTTCACTGTACACACCTTCTCTCACACACCTGGTATCTCCACACGTCATGTCCATGATGGCCGCTACAATTGAAGCAGAGATTTTTTTATGAGGGCATCATTATTCTATGTGTTTGGAATAAAAAACAAAAGTGTTTTTTTGGGTGGGTGGAGTGTCGGCAATAAAATTAGAAGGGTCGGTCGGGAAACACAAAAAATAAAAATGCTGCCCTGACTGAGGAAAGGGTTTTGTCGCTAGTACCGTATTTCCTCTAATAAGCGCCCTCGGCACTTATTTTTTCAACGGACCTCCAGACCCGGCGCTTATTAGAGACCCGGCGCTTATTAAAATACCCTGTATTTTTAAAAGCGGGGATGAGTACAAAGCCTTCATTCTGTCCATCTGTCTGTTATGATTTAAGGGACCATTCCTTAATATATTTATTTTTAGACCAAGGGAGAATACATTTGCGAAAAAATGCAAAGGTCTATACCCGGCGCTTATTAGAGGCCCGGCGCTTATTTCTTAAAGCACTGCTTTATCCCCGGCGGTTATTTGAGGCCCGACGCTTAATAGAGGAAATACGGTATTTGTATTCCAAGAATATCCGGGCTGTTCCGTGACAGATTTGATTGTCTCCTGAATTCCACATACGAAATGGTTGACGAAAGAGAACACTGAAGTTTGGTTTACTGAAATCTAGCGAACACTGAATATACTTTAATCAGATAAAGGAGTAAACAAAGAAACACGTGGCCGAGCATTGATATTTTTTACGACCCCCAAAAATGTAGAAATAGTTTTAGAAAATGAGACACCGGGAAAGCAAGTGGTTCGCCTCTAGCCAATAAACATCTATGAATAACGAAACAAAACTTTACCTTTTTCGTAAGATATATCTTCTAATAGGAGAGTGTTTTGTGAGTTTCTGATTTTTTAAGTTTTGTCTTTTAATACAAATAATAAATAAGAACACGGCCTTAGAGAATTTTGTTTGCGTGTACTGCAGTTATTCGTCGTATCACTACCTGTGTTCTGTATCTGTTTTGTCATGTCGCTAGGCAACCAGTAGTCGCCGTGGCGACAGATCCGGAACTTCCCGTAGCAACTCCCAGTCGGAAAGAGACAAATCCAAGAGAGATAACTCAGTGTCAGAGAAGGACAAATCCAAGCGGGATAACTCCCAGTCGGACAAGGACAAATCCAAGCGAGATAACTCTCAATCGGACAAAGATAAATCCAAGCGAGATAAAACTCCATCTAAAAAGTCCAAGGTACGTTATCAGAAGAGTTGACAATTTTGGCATATTTTCTATCTGTTAAACATACAACTACTGGATGAGTGTAAAGATGACACGTTGTTCACTCACTCACTCAGTCTTCCACTCACTCACTCACTCACCCATTCTCTCACTCACTCACTCACTCACTGCTGGGCCATGGTCTGCTGCTGCTGTTTCTCGATCATATAAAATCTACGGTTGCATCAAAGTATATCATCCATATTCTCACTATAGTTGCGGCACTAAAAACCACAGGTGGTGTATTTTTTTATGTTGTGGGTAATGATTATCCACTTGCTCGAATCAACCTGATATTCCTTATCCAAGTGTATCCCAAACACTTCTGCCCAATGAAACATTACCACACACAGACTGAAACACGTTGTGTGAGTACATATTGTTAACGCCGACCAACATCGTACCTGTTTGATGGCGGCTTGTAAATAATCGAGTCTGTACCTGACTCACCAGTGATGCATATCACCAAGGTGCTGTGAAGCTCAGTGAATCAATTCAATTAGCGACCCCGTGTATTAGGAGGTGAGGTGAAATTGGGTTTTACGTCGTGCTGGAGAATATTTCGCTTATATTACGACGTGCATGCGTGTGTATGTGTATGTGCGGCTGCTTGTACTAGCCCAGACTGAAGCTGGTTTTATAGTGCTAGCCCACTGAGATACCATGCCGCAGTGAAGCATGAATACCCCACTCAGACACAGTATACTGACTCCGAGACGACCAGTCCTTGTTGTACCCATTAATGCCGAGCGCCAAGCTGGGACCAACAAGTACGATATTTTAACGTCTTTTGGTTTGACGCGGTCGGGGATCGAACCCGCGACCTTCCGCTCTCCGGGCGGACGCTCTAACCACTGCACCACGGAGGCGACCCTGTGTATTAAGATACTTCGTGAGGCAGTATAGGCTGTTACATAGGTAACGTTCTGTGACAGCCAGCTCAAACCTGATTAGCATGTTGCTATAGCTACAGTGCTTACACATTTTGTATTCAGGAACCAAAGGTCAAGGAGGAAGAGAAAAGAGTCCCCTCGCGGAAGGAAAAGAGAAAGAGAAGGAGAAAGAGAAGGAGAAAGAACCTCCACAAAAGAAAGGTACACGTGTTCCAGCTGGTCACCTACTTCTCCTCTCTCCTCATATGTGTGGTGTAGCTTTTGTAAAGTCAATGGACAGGTCATTCTGCAGAACTAGCCTATAGGTCAAGGTCAGCTATTGTAAATCTTTATTAAGATTTTACCAGAAACTCGTTTTGTGACGTTTGATATGTTTTGTTGAGTTACACATGCTGCACAAAACCCCAATAGCCAACTTAGTAACTAAACCATATGAATGATATTAATGACTGTGTTTGTACTTAAATACTCACCTGTGTGGGGATATTACCTGGAATGAGAACACTTTTACTGGTAGCGCCGGTAGATATAGGATGTCTTTTAACGATAGCCACTTCTAATTATCTTCATGCTGTTTATATTTAGGATTGTTTAAGTCGTTGATTAAAGGACTGATGAAACGTAAGTCTGTATGATATATTTCTTTATATTCACTGGCTTGGTAGTAAAACAGTTAAACGTGTATGATTGACATCATCAGCTGTGTCACAGACACTGGCTGACGTCATGACATCATCGTCCTCGTCCTCGTCCTCGTCCTCGTCCTCGTCCTCATTTATCAATCCCTTTCAATGGGCCTGCTGTGATATGAAGTCTATGATGACAACGGGGCAACACATTGGGTTTCATATTTTCGAATGCTTTTATATACCACAGTATTTTCCTATGTCTAGAGGGGCGGTGGGGTAGCCTAGTGGTTGAAGCGTTGGCTCGTCACGCCGAAGACCCGGGTTCGATTCCCCACATGGGCACAATGTGTTAAGCCCATTTCTGGTGTCCCCCGCCGTGATATTGCTGGAATATTGCTAAAAGCGGCGTAAAACCAAACTCAGTCAGTCAGTCCTATGTCTGGTTAGCCCAAGATTGTGGCGCTGTAAATCACTTCATATTAGACATTAATATACATCACTGGAATATTAAAATAAGTGACTCATCATTTCTTGTAAATTACAGTACACTTAAGTCACTTCTTGAACTTCTGTGTATTTCCTGTGGCGCATTAAACAAAGATCTAATACAAATGGTAACCAAATTTCGATGTCAATCAGATAGCCGAAATATACAAAAACAACGTTTTTCAAAGAAAATGGTTCCATATAAGGAATTAGTTTGTTACAAATGTAATTTACTTTGCTTGAAGATGAATACCACATGTTGCTCATATGTCCATTTAATAACAGATGCAGATCCCATGTATTCCAGCCTATTTCTCCAGCCCACCTTCAATTGTCAGATTTCGAGCCCTTATGAAGATACAAAATATCAATATTCTCAAATAAAGTGATCTGATCTGAATAAAGTGATCTGATCTGAATAAAGTAATCTAATCAGATCTGAATAAAGTGATCTGATCTGAATTAAGTAATCTGATCTGATCTGAATAAAGTGATCTGTGATCTTATCTGAATAAAGTAATCTGATCTGATCTGAATAAGTGATCTGATCTGAATAAAGTAATCTGATCTGATCTGAATAAAGTGATCTGATCTGAATAAAGTGATCTGATCTGAATAAAGTGATCTGATCTGCATGTGCATACTACTGTAAGGAGGCGTTAGATGCAGTAACCTTAATGGTAAATAGTGACCCCCTCTAATGCTTGTCATATTTGTGGATGGCCCTCCTTGTCTGCCTTGCAATTCTTTCATGACTTTACAGAAACTGTTTTCTCTGAGAGGCTTTTTAGAGGTTGTAAACATGAAGGAAAACCAAGTCCTATGGATAGTCGACTTCTATATTGCAATGAATGCGACCTGATCAAGGAATAAGAATATACCCTGAAACGCCGTGTCCATCACACATAAAGAAGCTGGCTTCCATAGAAGTCATGCCTTTGTGTGTATCAGCCCTTCTAAATGCCGTTCAAAGATTCAATGAATGCGACGTTTCGATATACATCACCGTTATCAAGCAAGTCGCATTTATTGCAATAAAGTTGACTATACATAGAACTTGGTTTCCTTCAAAACGTTTTGCAGAAGAACTTTCATTTTATTACGAAAACACCTTTTCTCGGGACCACAGTTTGTTATGAATTTCCTCTATAGACACCGTGTTAATATTGTTGACCCCTGTTAACCCCCCTCTTACCCTATCAGGCTTACCTTGAGGAAGTACTCTTGCTTTTGCAATGCAATGTCCAGGCATTACTACACTTACAATAGTACATTTGGTATGCCACACGACTGTGGCGCTGTATGTCGATGCTGATGCCAATAGGTTACCGTAAAGTCCTGAAACAGTTACACCATCCCAACAGTTGACATGCGGATTGTGTGAAGGATGATAGGTGAGCTCAGAACCTACTGTGTAGGTGATTTTAAGGTAGTGCATTTTTATGGTTGTATACACACGTGCTTCTTCTGCTATGTCACCTTTATCATATTTATCTGCACTGTAGCTGAAAGTCAGAAAACTTCATATATTTAGAACACGCCAGAGTGGCAGAATGATTATCATAAATCGAAATGTCACCCTTTGCGTCTCCATAGTATCCATCGTCAGTTGTATTTACACTTAATTTTTCTTATTCTATTCATAGTTGTAGATTTTTTAATCAAATTCTTTTTGTTATTTTGTTTTATTTTCAACACACTTTGCACGGCTTTTTAGACATTTCTGAGGCCTCGTTATTGAAGGCATGTTGATGGCGTCATGTTAACCTTAGACATGGTTATGACTGTTAATAGCACTGTCTAGCTATGTCAGAGACAGTCGAGACAGACATTGTCCGCAAGCACCTGTTACCTCGAATATCCCTCAGTAGCAGTTTCAGCTACTTCAAAGCTGCGGTAACTTTACTCACTGGTTTCAGCTCCACCTCTCAAAAGCTCTTATGATAAAAGTGAACAGGACAGCAAGGGTGCTGGTCAAAATAGATTGCTATTTTATATATTTCTCGCTTTATATTAATATTATTTGCACGGGTGCACATGTTCAAGCTTTAAGATTTTGAATAGCAAACATTTGACATTTAGATTACATTCTGTCTGCGTATTGTGCTGTATCTGAGAAGTATGTGTATATCATGATAGTGTATATCAGCTTCAGAAACAATGCAACATTTTTTGTGGAGTGTTTAACTGAACCATGATTACATGTGTATAACGGCACATTGCAGTCACAGAATCTGGCAACAGGTGATTATTATATATTATTATCATATGTATAATGCAAATGCGCACTGAACATTATGTTTTCGTTGGTAACAATAGTGTTTGGTTTCCAAGGAAACACTGTAATGATACTGACATCATGACGACGTTGTTGTTATGATACTGACGTCATGGTAACGCTGTTGTAATGGTACTGACCCCGTGACAACATTGTTGCAATGATACTGACGTCATGACGACGCTGTTGTTATGGTACTGACGTCATGACGACGTTGTTGTAATGATACTGACCTCATGAGGGACGTTGTTGTAATGATATGGACGTCATGACGACATTGTAGTAATGATAATGACGTCATAACGACGTTGTTGTAATGATACTGACGTCATAACGAAGTTGTAATACTACTGACGTAATGATGACGTTGTAATGATACTGATGTCATCACGACGTTGCTACAATGGTACTGACGTCATGACGACGTTGTAATAATACTGACGTCATGACGACGTTGTTGTAATAGTACTGACGTCAAGACGACGTTGTTATGATATTGATGTCATGACGACGTTGTTGTAATGATACTGATGTCATGACGACATTGTAATAATACTGACGTGATGATGGCGTTGTAATAATACTGACGTGATGGCGACGTTGGTGTAATGGTACTGACGTCATGGCGACGTTTGCGTACTGGTGTCATGAAGACGTTGGTGTAACGATACCGGCGTCATGATGACACTGTTCTAACGATACCGACATCATGACGACGTTGTTATAACGATACCGACATCATGACGACGCTGTTGTAACGATACCGACATCATGACGACGCTGTTGTAACGATACCGACATCATGACGACGTTGTTGTAATGATATCGACATCGTGACGACGTTGTTGTTATGATACTGACGTCATGGCGACATTGTTGTAATGGTACTGACGTCAAGGCGACGTTGTTGATTGACAGCTCCAGGATCCGGGGATGGTAAGACGGGTGGAAAGTCACGTGACAAGTCCAGAAACAGAAAGCTGACGCCACAAGATAACGAGGTGAGATCTCTATACTGTCGTACAAAAGAAACGAAACGAACTGATCTTTGGTAGTGCGAATCAGCTTATTTAATCTACCAATATCCCCAGCTTGTTTGCCCTGTGAAAAGAGATGTCCATTGCCCGAATACGACAATGGTCCTTGTCGTGATCTGCATGGGTCTGTTTCATCGGTCTGTGGACAATGTTTTTTGTAGTTCCTATATACATCTACGTTCTCACACACCATTTCTGGGTCGTGATGTGCAGTTATCGCACAATGGTTCTCATAGTGTCCTACGTAGATACCAGCCATTTATATAATGTCCTTCATAATATCATTTCTTACCCATATGGTGAAACAGAACCAGTGTCATATATATCACATCATATCACTTTTGCCTAGCATTGTTTCTGTATTTCGAGGGGCGGTGGGATAGCCTAGTGGTTAAAGCGTTGGCTCGTCACGCCGAAGACCCGGGTTCGATTCCCCACATGTGTACAATGTGTTAAGCCCATTTCTGGTGTCCCCCGCCGTGATATTGCTGGAATATTGCTAAAAGCGGCGTAAAACTGAACTCAGTCAGTCAGTCAGTCTGTATTTCGTAATTGAATGTGACCTGCATACATCGGTAACAGTTAGTCTTCAGCAAACCATGCTGGTTGTAAAAGGCACGTGGTCAGGCAGATGGATTGGTTGGCATGTATCATCGTATCCCATCATGCTGTTGATCACTGGACTGTCTGGTCCATAACCGTGCGTTACACAACATACAAACAAAACAACTTATATCGGTGTCGAGTTGTCCGAACTAACAATTTCCCTAGTAATGCCCTTCCTATGGCCATGTTGTACAGACTGCCGAAGTCGTGGTGATCATCAACCCACTGATGGAGGCTGCGGAGTATATTCAGAGTTACAGAACTTGCTGTTGGCCGGAAACAGAATCCTTGTCAACCTCAATCTCGCCAGTAAGATCTTCATTGTTGTGGCTCCAAGGCCTGTTCATGCCAAGCCTGGGTTTATATATCAAATATCTATATACACTAAACGCCAAAAGAAACGTAACCCTCCTTCCTTAATGACGGAGTTACCTATCTTCAGCTGGCGTTGTGATGCGTGGACGTCCACTTCATGGTCTATCTACGGTGACCCCAGTCTGTCTTCGGTGACCCCCAGTCTGTCTGTAGCCCTGAATAAGTCTAATAACCGTGATACAGTGGCATCCGTGGTCGTTGGCAACAGCATTGTATGTAGACCCCATATGCACCATCCCGATCCCATCTCTCTTCAGCTGTTAATCGTGGCATATGTCTCATACTTGTGTATCATATCATGCATTCTAGTCTCTCTTTATACCCTATAGAATCATACAACACGTGAAATGGATGTAAATACGTCTTGAATATTGCTACGTTTTGCGACTGATATTACTCTGTGTAAACATAAAATGGAAAATGTTACTTTGCAAACAAAAATGTTAACAAAGATAATCTTAGATGTTCCTAAACACTTTTCACAATATCAAAGTCACGTTTTACTTGTTTTCACTAATGCAAATCAGCAGAAAATGTTTTTAAAAGACTGAAATCCATAGGAATGATTATTTTACAATTTTACACACTCTACAACAGTTATTTCTTGTTTAGCAGTTTAAAAATGGTGACTTTAAATTATTTATATTTGTCTCAAAGCAGAATATTATTTCAACTTTTCTTTCGGACATTTAAATCACTGTTATTGGTTTATTTCGTCATGGACGAATATTGGACAATTTAATTCTTCTGAAAAAGATGCATTTCACCTAAATATGAATGCATTTGAGAATTCCTTTTCGTGATTTGCATAAAGCTGTGTTGTTCAGCTTTCTTGTAAACTAATGCCTTCCAATATATCTTGGAAAGTTTTTCAGTAATTCATAAAGGTAGGACGGTAACGTTTCTTTTGGCATTTAGTGTACCTTTATCCATTCTGGATTCCATTAAAACTATGGGCCTGAATATTTAGAGACAAATGGTCAGATCCCGAGTTGGACATTGGGCAACGGGCCGGTCCGTCGACTCGGCTGCCTGCGTGTCAGTGAACTCTGATGGCGTGTTTCGTTGCCCGTGCAACATCGCTTACCAAGAATTATGCAGTTTTAATCATTGTCTGGGAGGGCGTAAATCATTATTCATACGCACTATGCAGAGTCATGCCACCAAGCATTTTCGACAAAACACGCTTCGATTTACAGGTAACAATGTTTCTTATGTTTTTTGGTGGTTTATGGACTGAAACTGATCAAAAGCTGCTCTAATGGACTAGGACACCTGTTAGCAGATATCCACTGGACCTACATATGGTAGTAGTTGATGCTGATTCTGTTATATGTTTTATGTGTTAGTGGTGGTGTGTGATCTTGTGCATAGAGCCCAGGTCAAAAGTCAATTGAAATTAAGCAACGTTGGTCACAGAGAGTCCTTATATGGGTTACCGTGTTTGGCAGCTTGACTCCTGAGAGTTTCTAGGACTTCAAGCTTGCCCCACAACGAAGAACACGTGATACATGTCCACACCTTAGGCTAGTGAGTCTGTTCAAAATTACCTCTGTCAACCCAGCAGTGAATGGGTACCCGGTGGGATAAGTCATATGACTGTTAACCATTTAACGCTTGGGTTGTTTGGGTTAATCAGGGTAATAATGCGTCAGCGCTTTGAGCATGCACGTGTAGGGGCCCTGTACAAATAGCCATTATTATTCCAGGAAACCGGATTACCGACGTCGGCGTGATGGAGCTCACCAAAGCAGTGCAGTACCAGACAACGCTGAGTCTGGAGAAGAAGATCTACTCCCTGGACAACAAACACACGGGCACGGGGCTGATGCGGATATGTCTCCATGTGAGCGTGACTGACCTCGGGTTGTAAACGTAGTAGTTATGTGAAAGGGTGTTGAGATAGGCAAGTGGTAAAAGGCCGTCACACTGAAACCCTTGTTCAATTCCCAATATGGTCAAAATGTCCTTTTACGGTGTTTCTCGTATTGCAGAGAAATTAAACCACACTTACTCGCTGTGTATTAAGCAGTTATGTGGATAAAGAGCAGTTGGTACGTTGTGTGGGTGGTGAGTGAGTATGCTTTTACGCCGCTTTTAGCAATATTCCAGCAATATCACGGAGTGGGACACCAGAAATGGGCTCACACGTTGAACCCATGTGAATCGAACCCGCGTCTTCGGCGTGACGAGCCAACGCTTTAATCACTGAGTGGGTAAAGTCTACCATGGAGAAAGTTCAGGTTCGACTCCTTATAGATAGAATACGTAAAGTTCATTCATGGTGTTTCATGTCCTCATTCACTCAACTAGCTTGTTGCCAACGTGAATTTGATATAAGTTGTATTTTTATTCACAGAAAAACAAAATGTCTCCTGACAGTAATGAGCTGAAGAAACTGAACGACATGATGGCGACAGAAGCATCCATTTTACAAACCCCAGCCACACCCGCCTCTTCTTCAATGGGGGTCAGGAGTAGTGACGGTCACTCCTGCTGAAACCATGCACCATCCC